>NC_081405.1:349491734-349734234 GCF_030272615.1 Cryptomeria japonica | reverse complement strand
AGCTTCATTGGAGTCCCCAACTACCTAATTATTAGTGGAGGCATTTGCAACATCTTTCTCTACCGGATCAATCTACGTAGATGGTTGTTCATGACAAACTTCTAACTGAACATGAACTATCAAAGTAGAAGTGTCTTTACTCGATTGTTCTTTTGGTTGGGAGTCATCCTTCTCCAGATTGATCTGATACTGATTCTCCTTCAATAAATTCTTCAAAATGTTCTCATTTTCCTTAGAAACTTTAGCAGATTTACCAAATATTATCTTGTTCACCCTATGTTTACTCCTAAACTTTTCCTATGCAATTTTCAAATTCTTTGAATCTCATCTTTTGAAATAACTGAACACAGATTAACTAATGTGTATTCTTTCAATCTCTCATCTTCAAGACTCAATGCATGTCTCTGGGCATCCAAAATATCATATAATTCCTTTGCAATTATAGATGATATCTCTAACAAAACTTTACTACATGTATTCAAATAGTCTATTATAACTTCTTCAATTGATCTCTGCTCACTCTCATCACAATTCTCATAATATACTGAAATATTTTTCAAATTTCCTTCCTTGACTATCTGATTAATCGATTCACTTAGTGTCAAAGGAGGCACAATAGTGTAGGATTCATCAAGCTTACCAAACTTGAAGGCTTCATCTAGTTCAGATTTCTGCTTCTTGCTTGGTTTGCCTTTATCGGATGGCTCTCCTTGAGTTGTAGGCTTCTTTTCTTTATTAGAGGGATGATTTCTCACCACTTGGGCATAAGTGGTTGTCTTCTTCACTTCTCTTACCTCTTCATCATATTTTGTTTCTTCTTCCACAACAACATACTTTCTCACTAGCTTCTCCTTCTTCTTCTTCTTCTTCTCTACTTCACCAGTAGGAGATGTTGATTGTGATTTGGGTGGAGGAATGGGCTTCTGCACACTAAAAGTAGGTGCAAACCTGCTATGCTTAACTTTAATCAGCTTAGGAGGAGTAGAGACCAGTTTAGCCTTAGGCTTTACCATGTCCTCTTCCTTCAATATATTCTACTCACAAGCCCTATGCGCAGCTTCTTTAGTTATGCCCATTTGTTCTGCTAACTCCTCTACCTATTTCCTTACTTTCCTTTTCATGGCAGGTCTGGTAAACTTCTTATGTAAATCAAGGTCTTTTTCTTTAAAAGTACCAAACCTTTCTTCCTTATCATCTACCGGTTGACTCCACAAATTTTGAGCATATGCATCAAGTGTGGTAGCGTCTGCCTTATACCCCATGGGAATGACCCAGATAGTTCTTGGCTCAACTGACTCCATATGACATTGGTCCTTATCAACCATGAAGCAGATCATTTTCTCATACTTCTCTACAATCTGTTTAGGAATCCTTTCCCTACTTTGCATTTTGGCTTGAAATTATTTGAATTATCCCCACAAGGTGGATTTTTGTGCAATAGTGTCACCTAGATCCTGCAATCCTCCCTTTATCTGAACTACCACAGATTTATCATATCCCCACTGAATTCCCAATACCAGGGACCTCATTTAGGAAATATAGTGCCAAGCAAACAATCAAGGAACCAAACTTGAATACATGTTTCTTGTCTTGTTTAATTTTCTTCAGGTTGCTTAATAACTTACTAAGAAGTACTGAACAAAGATCATAGCTTTTATCTTCCTTTAGCATCTCATAGGCTACAAATATGGCAGTGTCGGATACAGAGTTATGTCTGGTTGACTAATATACCCTGTATCCAATAACCACCAAGGCAAATCTAATATCATGCTCTATGATATCATTGATAGTCATCGATCGACTATCAAAATGAGATCTGGTAACCTTTGTTACCATGGTATTCTATACTTTCCTCAATCTGGGGACCTCATCGGTTGCATGTAAACATGTAACTACTTCAATGGCTTGCTTAGTAATCTTATGAGTTTAATCTAGCCACATGAATTCATTGTGGATTTGACTCAGAATGTATCAGACCCATTCAGGTTCGTTGAACACCGGGAAATGAATGAGCTGGATGAAACCCTTGTCATGCAGTACCTTGAATTTCAGCTTCAAATTTCCCAGACTATCCGTCATATTCTTGGTGTAAAGTGAGACCATATCTGCATTCTAAATCTCCTCCATGTTGCAATGGATATATGCCCTAATATCTTCATTGTTAAGTACGCCATACGAGACTGAAGAAAATGCACCTTTTGGGTCATCTTCAATAGATTTGAATGGGTGCCTCTTGAACACGAGCCTTGCCCTCTCAGTAATTTGACAACAAGTGGAGTTGCAACACCAGATGCAGATCCCATTTCAAAATAAGGGTATGAACAAATAGCTTCGTAAATGGAAAATACCTTTTGATCCTCAATCGGGTGCAAGAAATCGTTGATTGATCACTACAAGCTCAAACTTCGCTACTAAAACTCTTTCACTCTGCTGCTCTGCCCTTCCCTTACATTTTCATTGAGAAGAATGCGCTATTGAAATGACTTTTTATCTACCAAAAACCTAATTTCAAATTGTAATAAATGCTCCACCCAAAAGGCTTTCGGATACACTATTTTTCATGAATTCATTCATTGGATTATCAAACCGCCATGAGATATTTCGGTTATCAACTGCATAAATGATCTCCATCATCTACAACCATGCTCGACCGGTTACGTATTTTTGCAAGGGGGTTCTAAAGATCTGCATGATAATCTGCCCCCTAAGGAAAAAATGCCCTAGTTACCGGATCAGGTTCCATCAAAGGATTCAGATGTGGAGCCATTTTGCACATTTGAATCTTCCTTTTTCACCCACATCTTCTTATGTTGATCTCTGATCTCTTCCACTTTATCTTTTCCTTTTTTCATCTAATTTTTTATTGTTCGCCAAAGCATTTTTGCTTCTGCAATATCTTGCAATGTGATCAAGTTTGTTGCATGCATGACAAACTGTGTGTGTGAAAAGTGGACCTGTATTTGTAATACACAACACTTCAATCAAATCATTACATGCACGGTTAGACAGATATAAACATGAATATGAAAACCATAACAAATCGACCCATTGCCTTCTAAAAGATGTGAGTATAAGATTGCTCTCAGATTTGTATAAGCAATCTAGTGACTAGACAACACCAAGACGAAGGATTTTAATCTATATGAGCATGATATTAATGCTAGATGGATGCAAGATTAATCTAACAAGATTTAAGCAATAAATGAGATAAATGATCTAAATATGTATGCAATATTCTCAATGAACCTAGAGCAAAATCAACATAATAACAATATATTCTCCAGCCTTTTTTGAATGAGAGATGAGAGCTTGAATTTATAGAAAATTCAGAAAGAAACCAACGGCTGAGATCAACTGATGATGAGCGGTCAAGATTTTCTAAGAGGAAGCACAATCCAGGTGAATTGATGTGATTGGATGCTTTTCTCGGTTTTAAAGGAAATTGAACTAAAATTAAGATAAAATCAAGAAAAAGTGATTTATTCTCTATTTCATTCAATTTTAAGATTTAATTGTTTTAATTGCTTTCTTTGAGATTATTTATCAATTTTTAATTTGTTTTTCAAGATTATCTCCAATTGATTTATTTTCTCAATTTTTAATTCTTTCTTGGTCAATTAATTCCTTTTTTGATTTATTTCCTTTTTTGAAGATTTGATGGCAAATTGTTTTATTTAATTAAATATGCAAAAGATATTTAATTAAAATAAATAAGATAATTGTTTAAAATGATTTACTTGGAATGATTTATTAATTAAATAAATATTTAATTAATATTGAGTTATTAATTTGACATGTGACATTTGATGATTTTAGAATTAATTGTGTGCTCAAGATTTATTTTAATTGCCTTTGGTTAGGACCTTGGTGATGTTGTCGAGATTAGGGGCTCATGGTTTATATGAACATTTTTAGGGTATTACATTTGCCCCTCTTTGAATTAATGTGCGAGCAGCGCGTTGGTTCAAAGAAAATTTAATGTCTAGGAGTTGCCAGTTCTGAACTTGATTGATCATGAACTAGATGAAAAGCAAGGTGTCTAGCTTGATTCGAAGCGATGAGGCTGAATGAAGTCTGATTAAAGCGATACTAATCCTGAACTTGATTGAACTAGGAACAATAGAAAACAAAAGATACTGAACTTGAACTTGATTGATCAAGAAGCAGATCTTACTGATCTAGAACTTGATTCATCTAGACACAGCGAGTGATGATAAAAAAATCGATCTTGAACTTGATTGATCAAGACATGATGAAGATAAAATGTTCAGCTTGATCAAGAAATGATGAAACTAAACACCTGCTTAGATTTAGTGTGATCAAAGAAACTCTTTAAACCCTTGATTGAGTTTAAACGAATAATCAGCTTGATGAAAAGTGATGAAACTGATTAACGTTAAGAGATTAATTTAGACAAAGACAAATATCAGCTTGATATGAAGCGATGAAACTGATATGCCCCTAGCGATTGATTCGATTCAGATGGTTGAGAAATCTCAACTTGATATAAAGCGATGAAGTTGAGATGCCCCTAGCAATGAGGTCTTATTTGATTGATTTTCTTTAGTTGAAAAAGATTTTTTTGCTTGACTTTCAATGAAGATTTGAAATTTTTCTCGACATTGAAGAATTTGAGGTCATAAGGTCATGAGTATGCCCCCTCAGGAGCGAAATCGAAAGATAGAGAGGGTACATAATGATTATAAGCAATTTTGAGCGATGATAAGTTGTTTTGAGCACAAATTGATTTAGAAGAATTTTTGAAAATTTTGTGAGAAATTGATAAGAAATTGAGTGCAAAGTTAAAGAAAGAATGAGCATTTGATGAAAAGTGCTAAATGGTCCAAATTCTAAAATTGACTAGCAAAATGATCTCAAATTTTGATTTTGATCCTGAAAATGGAATCAGAACGGTCAAATTAGCTAAGGGTACAATTTTTGTGTCCATCGGAGCAAGTTGAAAAATTAGGTTTTTGGCTATATATGGGACAAAAGTGTCATTTTCAATTCATTTTAACCCTCCAAGTTTGAAAATTTAAAAATCCTTCTACGAAGAAAATGGTGGTCCCTACGCATCAGCATCGATTTGAGTGCCAAAGAAGACATAATCGACCCCGAAACTATGAGCCAACGGTAAGTGATCGATCTTAAGCTTGTTTATGTTTTCAATTTTGGATTTTCTTGTTCATTTTGCAAGTTTTTCACATGTTTGGGGTCGAGCGTCACAGTTTATCATGCGAGACAGGATCCTGTCTCGTATGAGTAACTGGCAAAATTTCTTTCGTCGTTTAAACCCATTAGATTTTTTGTTCGGGATGCACTTTCGTGTCGTATGACAGGTCTGTAAAAAGACCATTTTGTCGTGCGAGGTCTAAAAGTTGGTCATTTGAGGTTGTTGTGTCGTGCGAGAGCTAATCCTGGCTCGTACGAGATGCTGCTTATCTGTGTTTTGTCATTTGAGAGACAGTGAGCACTTTTTAAGGTGTAAACATGAAATTTTGATTTTGCATTTGACTTAGTTGGATTTGCATGGTGTTTTGCTTCTCTTGTAGGCTCATTTGGAATGTTTTATGATGCTTCGTTGTTGGGTTTTTGTAGGTTTGATTACCTCCTGTGCTGTTCAGATGTGTTTATCCTCCTACTATGGCATTAGTACGACATTTATCTGAGGTTGAGCAGGCTCATATTGACTTGTGTGGCTTGACTCATCTGTTGAGATTACATGGTATCCGTGTGAATCACGGAATGCTCACGGCATTGGTAGAGCGTTTTCATTCAGAGCATAACATGTTTCATCTGTCGATGGGGGAGTTGACTATCACTCTTGAGGATTTATATAGGATCCTCCATATCCCTTTTGATGGGGATAAGGTGGATTATGATTCAAGGCACCTTCCAGGATTACAGGCAGTGAGGCATGTCTTCGGTGATCCTGATATTTTGACTCATTCCATGAGTTGGGACATACTTATGAGTAGGTATAGTGAGGAGTATCCTCTGGCATGCATTCTAGTAGGGTTTATAGGTTGTTTTCTGATGCCAAACTGAGGGCAGTAGAGCTTCTAGTGTGGATGTGGTCGAATGCTAGAGAGGTTGATAGAGACTCCTTGGAGACTTGGCTGGGGTTCATGTTTATTGGCCCACATGTATCGAGAGATGCATGAGATCGTGTATAGAGATGGGCAGAGCATGGACGTCGGTGTATATATTTTGCAGGTGTGGGCTTGGGAGCACCTTCCCGTTTGTCGACCCATAGTAGATGACAGTAGAGAACTCGGGCAGCCAATCATATATAGGTATGCCAGATATATTACATAGCCCCATCTGGGCAAGACATATTTTTGGAGGCGACAACTCAATGACCTGATAGTTGTTGTATGGAGACCGTATAGAGGCTTGGAGTCATGGGATGATTGGCAGCTAGTCCGCAGGGACCTTTTTGTTACACGCCCACTGATCGGGAGGTTACAGACCATTGTGGAGTGATTCGTCATTTCTCGAGTGATGAGGCAGTATGGCTGGCCTCAAGGGATCTCGCAAGAGTACATAGCTTATGCGCAGTATGAAGATGAGGAGATGGTCTCTACGGTTGTCGTATTCTTTGACGATGCAGGAGTTGACTGGTTTACACCGCCTAAGGTGGGATTACATGGATGACGTAGCGGATGTGGGGGTATTGCCCCAGTATAGAGATTATTTTCAGCAGCATTCCTGCGAATCACAGATCTGGGTGAGCAGGCTCCTCGTATTGAGGATGTTGAGGATGATGCCCACGCACCAGCACAAGGACAGGGACAGGGCCACAAGCAGGGATAGAGAACTGAGGCTTTGAGGTAGACAGGTGGTGATCCTGGTGCCAGTAGTAGTAAGGTGCCAGCTAAGGGTGGACAACAGCGGGGTGAGGGCGGATCCCTAGGAGGAGTGGGTGTGAGATTGGGTGGGATTAAGGAGGAGCGAGCAGCTCCAAGATAGGTCTGGCAGCGAAGGGATGAGCAGGGTGGAGCTCGAGGTGGAGGTGGAGGTGGATTTGAAGAGCCTGCGAGAGAGCAGGGGACAGACGCTGGATGGTTGATGAGGGCACGTCTTGCAGAGTTGCAGTCACAGTTGATAGTGGCTTAGACTCAGCTGGAGGAGCGGGATCGACAGCTTGCCGAGGTGAGGACCAATGGGGATTTCTAGATTGCTGAGGTGAGGACTGAGTGTGATTGCCAGATTGTAGCACTGAGAGCAGAGATGAGAGCAGAGATAGAGCCCTTGTGACAGGAGGTCCTCCACCAGAGTAGTAGGGTAGCTTATTACATGGCCACATATAGTGTCGCAGTTCCTATTGCTCAGCAAGTGATACCGTATTCACAGTATATGGCACGGTCAGAGGGAGCTCGGGCGCCTCGAAAGGATCCCGGGCATCAGGGTCCTCCTCCTCCACCAGGCGATGAGGGTGAGGGTGCTAGTTAGATTATTTCTTGTTGTAGCTTGGATATTTTTTTGTAGACACACCCATTTTTTGTAGACTATATGATTCTTGCTCCGATGGGAGTTTGTATATGTCATTTGACATCATTTTGTACTCTTATATTTGACATGATATATATATATATATATATATATATATATATATATATATATATATATACGAGATCTGATTGGACTTCATTGTACTTGTGTTGATTCACTTATGAGATGTCTTTTATATGCTTTATTCTATATGTATGCATTTCTTTTCAGCATGAATGTATGTAATGCAAATGGAATATGGATGTCTATTTTTGTTTCTTTTTATGCAAATAAATGAATGTGCATGCAATTTTTTCATTTTTCTATGCAATAAGATGGATGTAAATGAGTGAATAATGAATGTATGAATCTATATAAGATGCTTATGTATGCAGCTAAACATCTCAAAACACAAGTACTCGATCAGAGAAATGTTGAAAAGAGACCACTTAGCTGAGAAATGATAAAGCTTCCAACTCTCATTCAGAAAATAAGGAGATCATTGTTACCATACCGAAATCACTCTAAATTCACAAGATGCGGAATGGAATGCAAAATGATATGCAAAATGCAACCTAAACCTAGTCACTGGATTCAAACAGCTTAATTTTCATCATTGAGCATTTTACAATTATAGCAGGCAGAGTAGAGTTCCTTGCTTTTCATGTGCAATATTTAATGATCTTGTTCGCAATGACCCTTTTTTTGTTCATATCCTAGGACAAATTACGCGTGGACCTGGATTGCACAATAAAGAAATTCCCTCAAAACAAACAAAGAAATGATGGGAACCTCCCTGTAGCATTCAAATAAGCGGAGTCGAGGTATGTGAGGCGATTTCACCTTGATGTGAAGGCTCTTATCATAGACACCCAGCTAATTTAGATGTTTCTAGATCATTGGGATCATTCCTTCAAGTAGAAAACAAAGAAGATATTATGCCCCCAATCCTTGCTCCTCTTAGTCAAGATAGACTTCCTTGAGTTTCTCAGAGGGATAATAATTGAAAACCAATTAAAAGACAGCACACAAAGAAAATTTTCATTCATAGCTCAATTTTTTTAGTGATTGTTTTCCGTTATGTTGTTTTGCTTGTTTACTCAGTGATAAAACTCTTCAGTAGTCAGGAGACAGGTAACCGACTCAGAGTGGATGACCAGGTTTCACTGACGTAAGGTTGACTTGGTTGATACTGCTTAGGACATGTAATGTGCTTTTGTTGATTACCTAAGACTGAGTCATTGATCGGTTTCAAGGCATGAGGGTTCCAACGAACCAAGATGTCACAAAAATGACTGAAAGTTATGTACAAACGAAAGCAAAGATGCAGGACAGCGGGAATGTCAACGTTGTGTCGATAGATGGAGTGCTTGAGTACAAGAGGCACCTGTTTACCAAGTTTTCACCTACTTGGCAGAGATTCTTTTTTTTTTACCAAGGTGCCTGTTTACTAGGTTTTCACCAAGGCATTTTCTCTCTTTTTTCCCTTTTTTTCTTTTTTTTTTTTTCCTTTTTTTTTCTTTTTTTTTTTTTGAATTTCTTCAAGACGTTTTCTAATTTTTAGGATTTTTTCAAGACTTTTTCTGATTTTTAGGATTTTTTTCAGGACTTTTTCTGATTTTTAGGATTTTTTTCAAGACTATTTTGTTGTATAAGCTGCTGGAGTAGAGAATATTTAGGTGAAGAATTTCTTCAGATGGATGGTGTTGATCGGTTCATGGAGTTGTTCTCCTTCTGATGTTGAGAGTTGATAGGCACCAGAGCCAAAAGCTACAGTAATGATATAGGGACCCAGCCAGTTGGGTTAAAACTTCCCTTTGTTGTCTCGAAACTGTTGATTTTAAGGATTTTCTCTTAGGACTAGGTCACCAACCTGAAATTATCGATGTCGAACCTTCTTGTTATATCCTCTGGACATTCTCTTTTGATACACTCTGAGATGATCAAACGCCACTTGCCAACGCTCGTCTAGCAATTCGAGCTCTTGCAATCTAGATATTCTATAGTCTCCATCAATAACAAGACCTTGCAAGGAAACTCTTAGAGATGGTATTTCTACTTCAATAGGTAATACTGCTTCGAACCCATACACCAAAGAAAAAGGTGTAGCCCCAGTAGGTGTTCTGATACTTGTTCTATAAGCCCACAGTGTAGGATTGAGCTGCAGATGCCAATCCTTCCGTATTTGTTCACTGTTATGTGCAAGATAGTCAGTAGGTTTTTGTTAGATGCCTCTGCTTGTCCATTACCTTGAGGGTAATATACTGAGGACCAATGTTGTTTGATTTTAAACTTCTCACAGAGTTCATCTAGATCTTTGTTCTTAAATTGTCCTCCATTGTCTGTTATAATGGATGAAGGTATACCATACCTGCAGATGATATAATTAAGAATAAATAGAGCAAATTGTTTGTTAGTTGCCTTGATGAGCGGAACCGCTTCTATCCACTTAGTGAAGTACTCAGTGGCAGTGATAATAAATTTGTGTATGTTAAATGATGCAGGATATATTTGGCCAATTAGATCAAACGCCCATTGTTGAAAGGGCCAGTGTGTCACAAAGGGTATGAGATCCCTTGTTGGAGCATGTATAAGGTGCCCATGCAACTGACACTTTTCACAGGTTTTAGCAATCTTTATAGCTTCTTTCTCCATGTCTGGCCAGGAGTAGCCAGCCCTTAGTAGTTTTCGTGCTAAAGTTAGACCATTAGAATGGGATCCACAAACACCTTCATGAACCTCAGATAATGTGTGTTGGGACTCCTCAGTTTCTAGACATCTAAGCAAAGCATTATCTAAACCCCGTCTGAATAGGTCATTAGCAATGATGACATACCGTGACGCATTGTGGATTAGGTTCCTTTTTTCATTTCAAGAAAGATTAGTAGGGACAATTTGGTTGCGCAGGTAAGAATAAATGTGGCTATAATGAAATGAGTCGTGACCAACAATAGAACCTACCATCTGGGACTCAAGAGAATCATAGGCAAGGTAATGTAACTCTTCCACCAGGAATTCAAAGCAAAAATTAGACTCTTGTAGCTATGGTATAGATGCCAAAGTGGCCATTGCATCTGCTGCTCTATTTGCTATTCTAGGGATCTGCTGAAATGATACAAAGGTAAAGTATTTCTTGAGATCATCCACCATTCTCTTATAAGGCATCAGTTTCTCATCTCTTGTCTAATATAGATCATTGATTTGGTTGATAATTAGTTGAGAATCTCCATAGATGTGTAATTCAACAATCTTCCACTAGATGGCCAGCTTGATCCCATTTACCAAAGATTCATATTCTGCAATGTTGTTTGTGCAAGGGAAGAGAATCTTGTAAGCTTTCATAATTGAGTATTTCTGAGGAGTAATAAAAAGTATTCCGGCACCAGAACCATGTTGAGTGAAAGACCCATCAAAGAACATCTTCCATGATTGTTCAGTAAGGTACATGATTGATTCATCTAGGAATTCTATATGCAGAGGTTGATTGTCTTCAAGTGGAGCATCAACAAGTTGGTCTGCAATAACTTGTCCTTTGATGGCTGTACGTTCCACATATTCGATATCAAATTTAGTAAGAACCATGACCCATTTAGCCAATCTTCCTGTAAGCGTTACTTTATTGAGAAGATATTTGAGTGGATCAATCTTGGCTATCAGCTTAATGGAGTGTGCTAACATATAGTGCCTTAATTTTTATGATGCAAAGACCAATGCTAAGCATGCTTTCTCTATTATAGTGTAGTTCATTTCATATGACACCAATGTTCTATTGATGTAATAGATAGCTTGTTCCTTTTTATTGTCATCTTGTTGTGCCAGAAGTGCCCCCAGTGAAGTATTTGTAGCTGATATGTACAGGATCAGTGGCTTTCCTTGATTTGGTGGCATTAATATGGGTGGATTAGAAAGATATTCTTTGATTTGTTGTAAATGTCATTCATAATCTTTATCCCAGTTGTATTGAATCCCTCTCCTTAATACCTTCATGAAGGGTTGAGATTTGTCGGCTAGCTGAGATATAAAACACCTTATTGACTGAAGATGGCCATGTAAACTTCTCATCTGACTGATATTCTTGGGTGGAGGTATTTCCATTATATCTTGGACCTTTTCAGGGTCAACCTCAATTCCTTTTTTTGAAATTATGTAACCAAGCAATTTTCCTGATGTCTTTACCAAGGTGTCATCAACATAATCTTCCATGTTTTTAGATTCTGACACCACCACAATGTGGTTTTCGCCATCAGATCTTTTATTTTTATTTTTCTTGTTTTTGTGTCTAAGATACTTGATATCCACTTCAGTCATGTTTTCATTTTGTTCGCTAGTGGAAGAGTACATGGGTTCAACTGCATTGAGATAATAAGCTAATGAATAATCATTGGAAAAAGTAGGTACATTCAAGGGTTGGTTATAAAGAGTATAATCAATCAGTTCTAGATGCATTAAGGATAAGGTTGGAATAGGCTCAAGGGAGTTCACGGTACTATCATCATGGCTTCGGACCGACCAGTTGAGTTCCAGAAGACTACCTTGCGTATGTGTCTCGAGACTAGGAAGAGTTACGACATGATTATCAAAATTCATATTAGTATTTATTGGACCTAACCCAACCGGCCTACTTCTAGCGACGTAACCTACTTCAGACTGGACTACATACTGTGGTGTGACAGTAGACAGTATCTCATCATTCATGAAAGAGTAGTCATAATGCATTGTTGAATAGTTGTTATAAATAGAGCTCCTGTCTGAGTCATCAAAGTCATAGGATGAATTTGTTGACTCATATTCAAGTGTCTTAGTAAAGGTATATATAGTATCAACACCCACATCTTTGATGCTGCAAGTTCCTTCATGATTTGGTTCATTGATTGCTCGTATTTGACATACTTGTGGACATGACTTTGACGGTTCTGTTAATCCCTGTTGTCTGTTCCATTCAGCTTCCTCTGGACTGATGACCGGTTCTGTTTCTGTAGCTTCTAGTTCTTCTTTCATAGTTCTGTACCTGATTTGTCCTATCTCATTAGGAGGGTTGGTAGGTGAAGAAATAGCTTGTGTCCTTTCTTCCTCCAGCTGTCGTTCATAGTCTTCTTGTATTTTTAGTCTGATTTCTTCTATTTCCTTTTGCATTCTGAGGCATATCAGCTCTTGTGCATCATTTGTGATATCACTGGATTCTTCAAGGTTTTCTATAGTAGATGTATCTGAGATGTGATCTGGACCCCATTCATACTCATTTGAATCAATTTTTGAATCGTCTACTTGTTGTCTGCCAGTATATGTGACTGGAACTTTTAGTGGTGCAAACAATTCTCTAATTCTGTATACTTCGTCTCTCATATCCTCTGGAACTTCTACTTCCTGTGGTATTATAGCTGATATAATTGGAACTTGATTACCATATGTTTCCTCTCTCTGGGTGGGCAATTCTTTTTGTTCATCATCACACTCTTCCTGAGTTTGTTGAGTATTAAGTTCTTGTGTTGTTAAAGGTAGTACCTTTTTCTTCCACTTACGTTGATGGTGAGACATGTGCTTCTAATCTGACTTCTTTCTAAGATCATATCCCAATCCAGCTTTATCATTGATGAACTTAGTTTGTAACTGAATAGGTTCAACAATACCTTTTTGATGTTTGCCAAGAGGACCAGTACCTAAATATCCCATGCGTTGAAGCATCTTATAGCTTGGACCATATTGTGTCGGAGAAATCTCACATTGGTGTATTTATTTGTTTGTATTGTCCTCTTTGAAAAGTGATTTGAGAACATCATCTCCTTCTATTTCACCTGCAAGAGAAGTAGAGGACTGTATAAATGTGCCATCATAAATGACTTTTGGAGTTGAAATTTGTGGCTTCATAACCTCTGACGGTTTTCCCAACTGTCTTGGTGATGGAGGAAGAGACATTAGTGAGATTATAGGCTCTATCTTGTATCCATCCATGTCAGTGTTTGTGATTTTCAATTTCTTTTGTAAATCTTTCAACAAAGATTCTGAACTTTCAGCTGTGGAGGTTGCTCTATTATGAGGAACAAAAGCATTAGCACTCTGCATTAATGCATTGTAGGTATAACTTGTATTGGCAGGAATACTAACTTCAACTCTATTATAAGGAAACTTCAAGCATTGATACGTAGATGGTACTGCGTTCATTTCATGAATCCATGGCCTGCCTAGTAAGATGTTGTATGAAAGATGAAGATCCAGGACTTGAAAAATAACATCTCTTTCTACAGATCCTACCCTGATCGGTAATCGCACTAGACCCTTAGAGGTTCTTTCTTCTTCATCATAAGCCTTGATTGTTATTTTCTTTGTTGGATCAATAACATTTGCAGAAAATCCCAGCTGTGTCAATAGATTATATGTATAGATATTCAACCTAGCACCTCCATCTATCAAAACATGTTTAACACGGTGTTTATGGATTATGGCTTCAATGTGTAATGGTTGGTTATGTGGGTGGCTCAGTGAGTTATCATCTTCTTCAGAGAAACTGAGGTAATGAGGTGAGGTCAAGTGACCCACCATAGATTGAAATTGATCTACGTCTAAATCTTTAGGGACACTGGTGGTTAGTAAAGCCTTGTCCAGGACCTCTCTATGAGCAGAAGATATCTTAAGCTGTTTCAAAATGGAGATTTGAGCATTGGTTCTCTTCAATTTTTCGATAATACTATAATCAGGAGAAGACGGTGAAGCCAGTTGTTTTTTATTTAGCCATGATTGTGTCTGTTTGTCTATTTGGTAGGTTTGATGTTGTTTGATCGAAAGTTGAGGAACTGGCTCCTGGGAGAGTAATCTTCTTTTAAGCGCAAGTCATGGCATTAGTAGCTTGTGCTTGATTTTGGTGGTCTAGGACTATGATCACATTGCAATATTCAGCTTGAGCAGATTCAATCATGTTGATCACATTATCGTTGTTAGTGTAAGTATAATTGACTCTAGCTCCTCCCTTGGATTTTGAGGAATCTCCTTGTTCATGAGTGGGTAAGGGATATTTAAAGGCCTTATGATTAGCATTAGTTGCGTGATTTCCAACAACGATCTTTCCTGCGTCAATGAGATCTTGGATTTCATGTCGGAGTTTCATGCAGTAGTTTATGTTATGTCCCTTGTTCTTATGATAGTCACAATATTCAATTTCTCTCCACCATTTGGGTCTAATTTCTGGGTCATATGGTCTAGAATTGTCTGGTAATGTTATCAGATTATTTGCCAATAAAGTTTTAAAAGCCGATTCATATGATTCATCTAGAGGAGTAAAATCACTCTTAGGCTTTGAAAGCCAAGGTTTTTCTTTAAAGCATTCTCTTGTTTTCTTTGGGGGATTCTCTGTTGTAGTTTTAGCTGCCTTGAGTGCTTGCGTGCCACTGGCCAAGTTAAATATTGTAGATTTTGTTTTTGCTTGGACAGTATCTACCACTCCATCATTAACGATGTTCTTGTTGCTATCTTTGCCATATTTCCAGTATTTACTCTTTTCTTTAGAGCTAGAACCTTGCGATGTTTCTTTCCAAAGTGATATATCTCCTTTTTTGATAAGCACGTCTTCCATTCTGAGGGCATTATCTACCATTTTGTTGAATGAAGGGTGTACTTGCATCTAGACACTGTATTTCAATTTAGGGACAAAGTTGTTGACAAAGATATCCATTTTCTCAAGATCTAGGATAGTCCGTGAATATCTAGAGAACATCGGAGGAAGGTGAGAAAGGGTTCTCCTGTCTTTTGTCTAGTATTGCAAAGCTCTATCATAGTGACTGGGTGACAAATGTTGTATGAGTATTGTTGTAAAAATAGTTGGATTATTTCTTCAAATGTTTTTATCCCTTTGGGTAGGCTTGCAAACCATTCCATTGTTTGACCCCCTAAAATCCTTGGGAAAAGGTGCATTAGTTGCGTTTGATCGTGCATGAACTCCATACAAGTAGCACAAAACTCTCTGACATGATCTTGAGGATCTGAGGTACTATCATATTTGTCAAATTTTGGGATCTCAACTCATGAAGGAAATGGAGACATGTAAAGGTTTTTGTAAATGGGAATGGGCATATTGTGTCCAGAGAATATTGTTTTGGCGTTTTATCTTTGTTTTCTATTCTTGTGACCACAGTTTGTAATGCTTGCATTTGTTTGCTCATTTTTCCCCATGGTGTCTCTTCCTCTTTAGCAATGAGGGCCTCCACATTATAACCAGTAGGGAGTTTGGCGCCTTGTTTTGCTAATTCTAGGAAATAGACTTCTTTTTCCCTAGCCATCATGACCTTCATCATTTTTCAAAATTGTTTGTCATTCTGACATCTATGTACTTCGGCTTCATGAGGTTTAGGAAGCTCAGATTCAATGGATGAGGAATCACTGTCAGTGGCATGGTTGCTAAAGTTGTCATGAGTGTCTCATTTATTAGATTCTCTTTCTTGTCCTTCCCCAGACATGGTGGGAGATAGGGGCTGATCAAAGATTGGTATGTCGTAAACTAGTATCTGTGACGAGGACAGTTTATTGTAAAAGGGGTCTTCCACAAAGAATGGATTGTCTTTTGACACAAAGGGTGTTTCTTTTTCTTTGTTCTTTTTGCTGCAAGAATTTTTGGTTTGAACAGGGATTTTGTAACCAACAAGACCGAGAGCCAAATGTGTTGTAGAAGTCAAGATCAAATTGTAGCTAGTAGTTCGTTTAACGTAGTGGTTGAGAGAAGTAACTTAAGATCTAGTTTAGTTTCAGGAATGATCTATCCTGTGTAAGACGTTATCCAAGTTAACTTAGGTTCGATAAGATGTTTGTTTGAACTAGCTTAAAGTTGATCGACAAAATCGTGCAACACAATGGCAGAGGTACACTATCAAGGTTGTTTATGCTCAGGAGGATGATATCCAATTTTGAGGCTCGCTATAGACTGTTTTGGACAGGATTTGACTGTTCTGGACTGGCAAAATCAAAGACCCGTACGAAAGAATTTCTTAAACCGTACGATAGTATAATAGGTTTAGGACGATGACAGTTCTATTTCATACAAGTTTCTGCCTAGTATCTTACAAAAAAATGTGTAGGTCTTGGACGACAAATAATTCTATTCAGTTATGTCTCGTACGACACAGGATTTAGCTTTGAATGACAGACTGCTAGATTTCGTACGATAGAGGATTGACCTTAGGATGATAATTTAGTAGACTCATATGACATAGGATATGGTGCAAGATGACAATTTACCAGACTCGTACGACTGTTCACAAAGTAGAGACTAAAAATTCTGAGTTTTCCAATGGCTGAGTATGATAACTGAATATAACCAATTTTGAGATGGACTGATTTTTTACCATGATAGACTAGCTTTGACATGGATAGAGTTTTATCACTGAGTTATTGATTTGTTTGATTTGTTTTCTCGAGTTTTAGTATTTCATTTTTTATTTTCAGGGATGAAAACATAGAAAACACGCAAGATATATAATAATTCAATCACAGCACACTAATCCTATGGAAGTTGGCTTAGAGAAGAAAACCTTTGCTTGCTAACTTAGGTACACACCCAATAGCTAATCAGAATACGGTCATTGAGTCTCATGCAATGGATTCCTAATGTCGTAGTAGCTGACTACAAATGCTAATGGGGGCACGATATGGCAAGTGTCTTGGGAGAGTTACTATCTCTCTTGCACAAAGATTATCAACCTTTCGGAGGTGATTCGGGTAGCTTGTAATTTATAGTTCTTAGTCAAGAATTTCATTTGAAATTACCCCTTGAAGTCACGCAAGCATGATTGAGGCCTATAGCCCGACAAGGTACCGAAACAAGTTGTAGTCACGTAAACATGATTGAGACCGTGAGGCCCTACAAAATGCTCGATATGAGAGATCTCAAAGAGAAAACTCAAATAATACCATCCTCTGAGACTTTAATCACCAGAGACCTATTTATTATAGTGAGTTGGAACACTCAGGTCCAACTATACTCACTTGGGTCATTCTCACAGGGTGATTACTTTTTCCCACTATGACAAGCCCGCTAAAGGTACACAAATCTCAAAACTTGGAAAAAGCTTTGAGGGTCTAGATTTCTGATTGTCTATAAAAGACAAGACCATACTCTCCTACCTCTTAGATTTTTCTGAAAACATGAAAGATAGATTTGTTCTTTAACTAGATAGCAATTTAAGTGCCTAATAAAATGAATTTAAAGAATACATGATGTTTGGTTGACTCTCTTTAGGCAACCTGCAAAAACAACATATCAGTAGTCATGTTGTTTTTATTCTTTGATAGGGGTATGTTTGATTGATAAATTCTTTGACAAGCGTCCTGCAAGAAACTGGTTAGACTGTGAAAATTTCAGGCAGACAGAAGACAATTCAGGGTCAGCGTTAGCACAATCAAAATTTAATTCAAGAAAAACCCTGAAAAGTAATTTGTTTTTTTAATCTATCAGAAAACAGAATCATACGACAATCCTCATAAAATGAAACAACAGAACACTTTTATCGTATGAGTTAGAAATCAATACAGAACGACAGAAGATAGCATAAGTAGTATGTCGTATGAGTCATAAATCAATATAGAACGATAGAATATAACAGAATTAGTATGTCGTACGAGTCCATATTCTGATTCATACGACAATTTACAGGATATAATCTTGTTTCGTACGATAAACTGCAGGCGTCAATATAATGTCATACGATGCAGTGAAATTGCTCATACGATATTTCGCAGACTGTACGGACGAAACCTAGAGGATAAAAAAAAAAAAAATGATTTTGAGGGTGGGCGCCAAAAATGTTTGTGTAAAAAGTGGACCTATATTTGTAATACACAACACTTCAATCAAGTCATTGCATGCATGGTTAGACAGATATAAACATGAATATGAAAACCATAACAAATCGACCCATTGCCTTCTAAAAGATGCGAGTATAAGATTGCTCTCAGATTTGTATAATCAATCTAGTGACTAGACAACACCAAGATGAAGGATTTTAATCTATATGAGCATGATATTAATACTAGATGGATGCAAGATTAATCTAACAAGATTTAAGCAATAAATGAGATAAATGATCTAAATATGTATGCAATATTTTCAATGAACCTAGAGCAAAATCAGCATAATAACAATATATTCTCCAGCCTTTTTTGAATGAGAGATGAGAACCTGAATTTATAGAAAATTCAAAAAGAAACCAATGGCTAAGATCAACTTATGATGAGCGGTCAAGATTTTCCAAGAGGAAGCACAATCCAGGTGAATTGATGTGATTGGATGCTTTTCTCAATTTTAAAGGAAATTGAACTAAAATTCAGATAAAATCAAGAAAAACTGATTTATTCTCTATTTCATTCAATTTTAAGATTTAATTATTTTAATTTCTTTCTTTGAGATTATTTATCAATTTTTAATTTGTTTTTCAAGATTATCTCCAATTGATTTATTTTCTCAATTTTTAATTCTTTCTTGGTCAATTAATTCCTTTTTTGATTTATTTCCTTTTTTGAAGATTTGATGGCAAATTGATTTATTTAATTAAATATGCAAAAGATATTTAATTAAAATAAATAAGATAATTGTTTAAAATGATTTACTTGGAATGATTTATTAATTAAATAAATATTTAAGTAATATTGAGTTATTAATTTGCCATGTGACATTTGATGATTTTAGAATTAATTGTGTGCTCAAGATTTATTTTAATTGCCTTTGGTTAGGACCTTGGTGATGTTGTCGAGATTAGGGGCTCATGGTTTAGATGACCATTTTTAGGGTATTACACAAACAACATTCCTTTGCATAGGCCTGAAGTTCATCTGATTTTATCTCATCCTGCATTGGTTAGATATATCACCAAGCATCCCACAAGCATAGCATCTCTTGTTCTGAAAATTATTTATCCCTGTTCTGCACATGTTTGACTTATGACAAAAATTGTTGCATATGAAACATTGATCGGCAAAGGTAGAACCATTGTTCATCATCCCATTATTCATCTTACTTCTACATTGACTTTCCATATGACCAAATTTACCACAAACAAGACATTTACCATTGAATTTATAGACATTAGGTTGTCTTACCGGAGGTTTCTTGTTCTTCTTATGATTATTCTTGTCAGAACCGGAGGATTCTCCTTTCTCAAATCCAAGTCCTCACATATATTTCCCATGTCTCTAACTTTCCACCATCTCATCCAATCGAGATGAACTGGCTTTGAACTTTTCTTTGTACTCACTTGTAGTAGTCAACTCATCTCTCAGAATTATGATCTACCTTTCAAGTTCTTGTCCATCATTATTTGTTTGCACTCATTCAAGCTTCAACTGATCATTCTCATATGTCAATCTGCAACATTTATCATATTTGTCCTTTAATGACTGAGTTGGGGTTTCTTCATTCTTCTTCCGGTCTTCAATCTCCTTTGTGAGCTTCATTACAATAGATTGCATCTCATTCTTCAAAACTGCATTCTTCGTAGCCAGCTTTTCACATTCATTTGTCTTATCTTGTAGGACTTTATTGTTAACACTTTGATCTTCTTTCTCCTTCAACTTGTCCATCAACTCCTTTCTCTTTTCTCTAGAAGTGCTCAATTGATCTTTCAACGTCTCAATGAAGTCTCAAGTTGCATTTGGATTTCTTTTTAGAGAACTCACTTCATTTCCTATTGCATCAAGATCTTCAAGTGCCACAGTAAGTTGTTTCTACAAACCAGAGTCCATTGATTCAACCTTCCAGATCTTCCTCAAGTTGTTAGGCTTCCTCGGAGGAACTAGGCTCTGCTACCAATTGTTGGAATCAATGAACATTGAGAGAGGGGGTGAATCGATATTCTGCAATTTATTAATTTATTAAACCGATTCTTAAACCACTGGATGCAAAAGATAAAAACTATAACTCATAAACACAAAGCAAATAACCACACAACCATAACACCAGAATTTTCATGTGGAAACCTGGAAAGGGAAAAACCACGGTGGGATTTGAACTCATAATATTATTATAGTATGGCTAGTAGTAGAACAATATTACAAAAGTGGAATGCACTTGTATTCAGGCTCACTACTCAATTAAAAAATAGGGTTGCAACCCCGAAGTACTCATTGTCCTACAAATAAGATATAAAATAAAATACAATGTGTGAACTAGAATAAAGCATCTACAAATGTCAGGAATCAGTTTCGGTTAAGCTCAAAATGATTTGGTGCCACTAATCAGAAACCAAACACATAATCTTTTAGGATAGCCAGCAAGGTCATTGAGAAACCCTCCAAGTTATAGTCCTACAAAAAAATAGCAACCTCCATATATAAGATCACAAACATTGAGGTAATTTCTCCATTCTATCACTTTTGAAATTTATTTTGATAATAACTTTTGTTACCTATCTTTACTATAAGCTCAATCAAGTAGAGCTTTTATATTTTTATAAACTGAAAGGTACATTTTATTTTTACAGTGTCACATTCATGTGCAAAAAAAACAAAGAACAAAAGATTATATTATCACATTACATTATGCAGATACAGAAGCATAGGAGTGAGTGCATAATTCTTGAGAAACACAATCTTTATTGATAATGTAAATGGATAATGTCTCACACAAGTCGAGAGACTAACTATTATAGTATAGATGAAATAAAACATTATGTATCTATATATGCAAAGAAAAATAAATGCATATAGGAATGGTGACTCATCATTGCCTGAATGACGAGTCCTGGTTGAGTTTCCTTGTATCATCTTCTGCCCGTCTTGAATTTAGTTGTCACTTCCTTGCCACTCTTTTCTTGCATCTAAGAGATAAGTTGTTGGTAGAGAAATGAAGGTCAACATTCATTATATGCACATGCATATATGAACACACAATGTGATCCTCATGTGCACTATAACAACTGGCATGTCATATAAGTCTAGGAAAACAATTAACAGATCATGTCATTAGGAAAATTTGTCAAACACACTATTTTTATCTAACTTGTATGTTTACTATGCAGATACAGGAAAAATAATGTTGTTGTTTTATTCATCAAATTACAACATGTGGAGTAAATGTGGCTCCCACAAGGGTTGAGCCCAGCATGCTGCTAAGTAAGTGTAAGTTCCTTGACAAAGATGTGGTAAATCATCATCAGCATATTTTAAGCATGAGTGCACAGAGACCTAATTAAGGAACTTGTTACATAAGGCTGCCAATGTCATAGTATACCAGGCTAGAGCAGAACAAATACAAGAATTGGCAGCCTTTTCAACAACTCATGGTCATTCATAATGAGAAGGGTAGTCAAGATCAGATCAATAACGATGGAAACAACATGATAAGAGGTCCTCTTTTTAGAGCACAGTCAAATGACCACCATTTACAACCAAAGGAGCAGCAGTTTGACAATAAGCTCAAGGGAGAGGTACAATCATAAGATGAAAATACAATGTTAACAATTGTCAAAGTAACAAATGGTCTTAAGGACAATATTGCAGTCTGACATAGTGATAAAAATTTGCAAAGGATTATCTATTTTAGTCAAGAGCAGTCCAAAGTCAAATTTAACACATCATTGTTTTAAGCTAGAGTTAGAAAGACACGTTATTGCATCTTAATGGATAGTTACAATCATTCAAAATCAATCTTAAGGATTGTTATGCTTTTTATTTGATAGAATTCTCAGATCTACAATGAAAGGTAAAGACAACAATGACATCACAAGGTCTTCATAGCATAACACACTTATGCATTCAGGGACTATCATTGTCTTGAGAGTAGCAATGAATAGAAAAAGCAACGATGAATTTGTATTGACAAGTGAGGGTAGTGCATTGAGTCCTTTATGACAATTAATAATTATTATCTTAAAACATTAATAGATTTACCTTGGTTACAAGCTTACCATAGTCACAGCCATGTGAAGAGGTGACAAGGTTTTTCTCAGAGTTGTAAAGAATATTTTTACAATCCAATACAATAAAGATACAGTCCATTGTAAAAAGAGGACTCATAAGCACCAAAAGGGTCAGGAGTAGCTCCAAACAACATAGAGTGACAGGTCAAGCAAACAGTAAATCATTGTGAAAAGTAGTTAAGGAGCAAACCTAAGAGAGGGATGGATATTGTCAAAATCCTTCATACATAATGAAGACATGCACCAATAAATAGGTGAGAAGAAAAAGCACAAAAAGACAATCATATTACTGTCAACAAGAGCTTAAATGAAAGAGTCAATCAAAGGATCGTTAAAGAAAAAGATAGTACCATCATCAAGAGATATTTTGGGCAGTCACAATAAGGTGAGTTGTAATAAGAGAAGTGAACAAAAGCATAAACACAGTCATTTAATAGAAAGGAAATTGATATTAGAGGTTTCTTTAGAGAGTAAGAACAATGGACATCTTTAGCCCAAATATAAAAGGTAACCTTCAAAACAATAACAGACCACATTGAAAAGAACAGTGGTATCACTGTTATGAACAAATACAAAGGCAATTTTAGCAACTCCCTTACAAATGATATATGCAATCATAATATGGCCTAACAATCCCAAGCTACGGGGAAGAGTTTGAACCACAGTAATCAAAAGGGCTCAAAATAGTGATACAAAGAAGCAACAAGGTGAGACATACAACAGTCATGGTGTAAATCATCTACAGTGGTATGAAAGGTAGTAAATATGATGAAAATCAGCCCTCTTACTGTCAAACAGTCATCACACCTATTTGATGGCAGGCCATAATGACAATATTGAGTTTGCAATTCAAAGAATTTTATAGAGAAGTGAGCGTGATAGAATTCAAACCAATACTTCTTCATGGACAGTGCTAGAGGTATAAGTTTTAGAGATAGCAAAGACATTCATGAAGGTGGTTAGTATATAGTCAATAACTACTATGATACTCAAGACTTAGTAGTCTGCAGTGAACATCTTTAACAATCCTCTTCATGAAGAGTATAAAGGAAGAAAAATCCAAAATATGGAGACATGATCTCTCATAATAATAGAGAAAAATAAATAGACTACATAGAATTGAAAAGGTCACAAAAGCTACTGAGATAGTGGCAAATTAAGAATACTATCATCATTAGATAAAGGGTATGTGATAGTTTGTGGACTGTTGTCCATTTTGACAAGAGTCCAAAATAGTCAATAATCATTCATCTAAGACAATCATGTTATCATAGAGAGCGTATTGAGCACAAAGTTCCATATAAAGAACAACTTATTCATTTTACAAAGGCAGGACACGATCCTTTGAAGAAGCCACAGTTAGCAGCCATGAGTTAGTGGGCAAAGTATATAACCTAAAGACAAGCTTAGATCTCAAAATCATTGTCATTATTATTTATCAAAACCTAATTACAGTCAAAGTACTATAGAAAAGGTTACAAATAGGCTTCAGGATAGTCTAGTCAAGGCCTCCTTCTCTAGTATGAGAAAACCTTAAAAGGTCACAAAGAATAATGGAAGGAATATTGGCAGTTATAATAAATTATTGCAGCACTCTACAATGACAAAACCCTCATTCTTAACAAGGCTATAACCCTAAAGATCAAACTCCATAGAATACCAGTATAGCTATTAGATTGTCACAGTCACTATATTTGAGACAACAGAGATTCCAATAAATAGAAGAAAATCAATCATGAAGTACATAGCAACACAGTGTGTCATTTCAGAAACTATTTTAATGAGAATCAATTATAGAATAATGACAAATCATAGCGTAAGAATAGTTATGAGATATCAGCACAAGCATGAAGGCATAGTCAAGGAAGTTTTGATAGTCCAAATCAATGAGCACAACCATTACAGTACATCTCCACTGTCAAAATAGGGTTGAAGAAACAGTGACAGTCAAGATAGCCATAAAAAAAATTGTGCCAAACCCTAAAGAAAGTTTCTAAAGGTTCAATAGAAGTCATGAAAAGGTGCACATGAGATAGCAAGCAAGAAGTTTGAACCACATAAATGTTCATAATGATTGCAGCACTTAAGAAGCCAGCCTTCAAAAGAAAAATCCCTGTCATAATGATATTAAAAAAAGAAAATCATTCTCAAAGACTAAGCTTATTGTTCAAATTCAAGGGCAATCTTATAGTCTCCTATAGTAGTCCAAACAAACACTTAAGGCATGGTGCCTTGGAGGCCATAAAAGATCATATAGCCCCGAAACCCCACAAGGGTAGCAGTGAGGGACAACATATCTGATTTAAACCCTTAAGAACAAAGAAAAACCTTATGGCAACAGTCAGAAAGGTAGCAAGAAATATTCAGAAATGCAACCTAGGGAGTCAAAAACATAATATAGTGAATTTACCAGTCATTTCCAGATGATACTCTTTTGCAAATATCCAAAAACAGCAGCAGTGGCATGTCCTCCATCTCAAATCCTAGGTATCCTAGCGGCTTCCTCATAAATAGCAAGAGGACAAATGAAAAAAAAACTGAAATAACTTCATCACTTTTGTGCTAGGGTTTAAAACCCTAAAAGAACTTTATGAATACAAAGGATTCTTGCCTTTTGTTTTTTTTAACATAAAAAGAGCTTTGTTTCTATGTTTATGTTGTGGCATTATATGCCTTATAGATCTTTAAGTGTTTTATAAACACTTATAAAATCCTTAGATTATGCATCTAGCTCAAAAAATGTAAAACTTTATTAAAAGTGATGATACAAATCACTTTAATAAATATAATTTATCAATGCAAGGTAGGATACGTTGCTTTTTGAAAATAATACGTCTCATATGAGGTTATTGTAAGTCTTGAAGCTTTTACATACATCTAGGAGATAGTTGAGATGATGTGCAAACATGTGGAGTAAAAATAGGTGATTTGGTCACCTAATGGGCAGTTTAGTTTCAATTAAGAGTCCAAGTGGATGGAGTATGGGTCAAGGAGGATTTTTAAGCATTTGGCTCCTTATTTCTTATAGTTACATCCCTATATTGGAGGTATTTTCAGTTACATTTGACCCCTTAGAGTTGTGTTCAAATTGGCAACTCTTTCTGCATATCTTTCTATCCCTTTTTCCTAAGAAAGTGTTAGTCCTAGGATCGTCAAAAAGGAAGTTGACCTATAATTTAGAGGTCTTCTCTCGCTATAGGATACCCATAGCCTAAGAGTAGCCACATGTTGCATGGGATTACAGATTTATCATATTTGCATCATGTGAAAATCCTTGGAAAAACAACTATATGATACAAATACAATAACCCAACACCACCTACAAGACTAATTTCCACGTCAATAGGAGAAATAGGGGCAAAATCAAGGATATTAGCAACATGATCCCCCTTATATAAGCTCCATGACCTTGAAGATGCCCATGAAAGCCGCCCCCCCCCCCCCCTGACACACACACATAGAGAATATCTTCAACTTATAGGCACATCCTGGTGCGGGAAAGCTCCCCACCAACAATTCTAAAAAATATTGAAACGAGAAATGGGCATAGATGGAAAAACCCTTTTTGATGCACAGAAAGTTTGGAGGATTGATAGGAGGGTGACCTGGTCGGGACAGATGGTCCCTGTAACTTTTGGCAAATTTCATAGAGCAGCTTTGAATCATCTCAAACTTCACAGATTCGGGTGCACGACAAAATCCTGAATCTATAGCTCACTGTTTTCACATATTTTGTCTCCAATCCCAACATTCTATTTATTTCAACAATTCAACTTACAAAAGAGGAAATTCCAAATCAATCCAATCCACTCAGTATTCAGTCCTTGTCTCATTTAGGATTGGATCTAGTGGATTCATCTCCTCCTTTGAATGTAAAGTCCTCCGAGTGAAAACTGCCTTAATAATTTCTCCCTTCCATGTGGTGAATTTGATAAGCTCAAATTTTCCCCTTTACATTTTGGTGAACCCAACTCCTTACACCATTAATTCTGATTTTTGTCTTTAGATCTTAGATTATGCATTTTAAAATTCAATATTTCATTTACAAGTTTGAATTCATTGCAAATTTTAAAAAATTAAAGGTTAATTTCACTAAAACCCTAATTTTTAAATTCAAAATTGAGATTGTGATTTATTTATTTTGAATAAATTAGTACTTTTTCAATTTCAAAATTCAAATTTTATCTACAAGTCAAATTTCACAACTAAATTTTAAAATTAAGTGGTTAATTAAAAAGACCCTAATTTTTCAATTGCCAAATTCCAATCTTAGATCTATTTCAAATTTAAATTTTAAAATTAAGTGGTTCTTTCTACAAAACCCTAATTTTGAATTTAATTTTCTTGTGGACAAATTCAAATTTAAATTTTAAAATTAAGTGGTTAGTTAAAAAGACCCCGATTTTTAAATTTAAATTAACCTTGTGCAATTCCCAATTTTGCATTGATTATCTCAATTTCCAAATTTCAATCCTAGATCTAATTTTAAAATTAAGAGGTTCTTTGTACAAAGCCCTAATTTTCAATTTAAATAAGTTTGTGGATAATTTCCAATTTAAATTTTAAAATTAAGTGGTTAATTAAAAGAGCCCTCATTTTTAAATGTAAATCAATTCTTTCATTTTAACATTTTAACATTTTAAATTTAATTTTAAAATTAAAAGGTTCTCTTTACAAGGCCCTAATTTTAAATTTAATTTTTTTGTGGACAATTTCCAATTTAAATTTTAAAATTAAGTGGTTAATTAAAAGAGCTCTAATTTTTAAATTTAAATAGATTCTATCAATTCCCAAATTTCAACATTTTAAATTTTAAAATTAAGAGGTTATTTGTACAAGGCACTAATTTTAAATTTAAATCTCTTTTGGATTATTTTAAATTTAAATTAAGAGATTATTTTTGCATAATCCTAATTTTAATTTTAAATTTCCTAGGAGGTTACAAATTATTGCTCATTATTCTTTCAGTCAATTTGCTTATTTAATTGAATAACCATTTTTCTAAAATTTTGCATTATTCAATTATTTTGTAAGTTCCAAAATTCAAATTTCAACTTTCAAATTTTATATTTCATTTCATATTTTTTTCAAAATTTTAAAAAAAATATTTGAAAAAAAGAAGAAAAATACAAAAAAAATCTTGTTTTATGCATTTTGTGTGTTTACGTGCTTTAGTTCATTTCTTTGCAATAGTTAGCATTCCTTTTCAAAATGTCAAATTACTCTTTGCAAGATTATTGTGCCTTTGACAATCCATTTACTTATAATGATTATCCTTTTGAAGAAGTATATAGTAGAGAAGAACTTGAGGAGGCTCTTGATGATTTCCTTTATCCTAATCCTTTTGCCAAATGTTAATCAACATAATGTGTAAACCATTTAGTAGTGATGTGATGGATGAAACTCTTGATGACTTCATCCTTCCCTCTAAATCTCCAACAATTAGCAAGGATATTGTCATGCATGACAATCCACTTTATGAACCTTTACCTTATATCAATCCTATTAATGAAGAAGCTTTCATGATAAAAGAAGTTTATGTGGTGGACAATCCTCTTTATCAAGATTTACCTTTTAGATAAGATACCCTAATGAATTATGATAATTCCTCTCTTGTTCATGAGGATACTCTGGTGAAAGAAAAGACTATTAACACTCCTTTTGTAACTCTTCCTCTTAAGGATGAAGTTTTGAAAATTGATGTTGATATTTCTCCTAAAAATAGTCTCTCTGATAAGAATATCTTAGAGCAAGAGGATGATATCATAAACACCTTTCTTAATGTCACTTTACCTTTCGTACATCGTATCTCTCCTAGAGAAGAAGTGTTGATGCGCATTGATTTACCTCTCCCAAATTTGGTTCTACTGATGAGGTCACATTGGTGCAAGAAGAGATTGTGAGCACTTATTTCAAAGATCTCCCTCCTAAAGATGAATCTTTGAACAGTGATGTTAATTTGGCGCAAGAGGAGGAAATCATTAGTAATTTCCTTAATGCTCTTCCTGTTAGAGATCTATCATTGGAGAAAAAAGAGCCTAATCAAATCAATACTGTTAATGTTTCTAGTTATGAGAATCCTAAACCCAAGAAACCTCCCAATATCCTAAAAGTTACAAAATACATATGTGAAAGAGATGTTATGGAAAGACAACTAGAAAAAACATATGGTTTTGAAATACATCAAACATTTAATGCTTGTGTCAAAAAGAAAGATCCTAATATTCTTCTCACTTCTCTTTCTTCCCCCTGTCACCCTAAGAAGGACATTGATAAAGATCTTGTAATTGAGATACTCTATGGTATCTTAGCAAAGATCTCCCTTCAGAACTTGATTCAAACTTCGCCTTCATACCATAGGTTGATCCATGAAGCCTTTCATAAAGTAATTTCTTATCCTTTTTCTAAACCAAATGATATTACATTCTCACAAGATGAATTGTCTTCTATAGAGATTAGAAATAGAGATGATCCCCTTATGATTACTTCTCACATTTATAATCAGGACATAAAAGGTACCTTAATTGATAATGGATCAAAACTTAACATTTTTTCTTGTTGACTTATTAGACAAGACAAGTTGTGATCATTCTTCTAATCAACCCAACCCTCTTTGTGTTCGTGGCTTTGATAATTTTCTTAGAGAGACACTTGGTGTAGTCATATTACCTATCAAAGTGGTACCTTTGACTTTACCTACTCCTATTCATGTCATTCCCAACCATCTTAATTATAAACTTCTTCTAGGTAGACCGTGGATTCATGTCATGAAAGCAGTCCCTTCTACTCTTCATCGCACAATCAAATTCATATATCACAATGAACTTCACACAATCAAGGATGATCCTAATCCTTATGATGTTGTTCATGATAAATTAGGATGCCTTTCACCCTTTAATACTACGATTCCTTCAATTACACAATCTCCTATCAATGATGCCTCCTTAGCAAAGAATTGGGGCACATTAGACTTTATGCCTTCCATAAATAGGTATAAAATACCTCAATCTAAGGATGAAGCCTTGAATTATCTTTGTGTTTCATTTGTCCAAACTTCTTCTAAATTAAATCTCACCTCTACTTCCAACACATGTCTTGATGATAATGAGGGATCTTTAGATTTTGATACTAGGAATGAACCGTCTCCTCTAGAGATTTGAATGTATATGCATGAACACAATGGATATGGTTTTAGATGTATGCAAAAAAAAAATTATGGTCATGAGAAATCTACATCACATTTTTTCCAAGAAGGTTTATGTTTCCAAAGTCCTCCTTTTTTGACATCCCCTTCCCCATTGTCTAGTACATCTATGTCTTCTTACAACTTCTCGTCACAACAAGAGATTATTTTGTGTGATCTCCTTAAAGCCAATTTAATTACTCTCCCTTTAAATAATCAAAGAAAGAATTGTAATAAAAATCAACATGATTCTTCTTTTTGCAACTATCATCAAATCCATGGCCACTCCACTAATGAATGTCAGGATTTAGAGAATAAAATTCAACAACTTGTTGTAACTGGTACCATTCAAATACTAGATGGAAATGAGTTGGATTCTCATATTTTTCCCTTCACATAACATTTAAGTTCCTATTATGTTGCTCCTCATTATGTGAAATTGGTATCTTTTTTTATTGGGGGCTCATTGTCATTCATGGTGGTACAACTTTAAGTGCAATCATACTTTGGTAGCAACTAATAGTGTTTTTATTCTTGTCTCCATGCTTGGGGGGCAAGAATATCCTTTCAAATCATCCTTTTTCACTTTCCCTTTGTGAAGTAGGGCCTTTATTAAGGACCACTTATCGATTGTGGAGGTTTATATCCCTATTGAGGATCTCCTTCCTCTTATTGGAACAAGTATCCCTAATGAGGATCTTATCATTTCCTTATAAGTGCATATCCTTAATTGGACCTCTTCCTTAGTGTTGAAAGTCTATAATCATTCATCAAATTCTTCTCTTTATTTTAGTAGTATCTTCTACAATGAACCCTTCTAGATGGTGATATGCATTCCTGTTGAGGATCTTTTTCTTATTTTAGAAGAGTGTTTCCTTTATAAATAATCTCTCTTTGGTGTCCTTGTCTCCATGCTTCGGGGGCAAGAATGTTTCAATTCTCTCTCTCTCTCTCTCTCTCTCTCTCTCTCTCTCTCTCTCTCTCTCTCTCTCTCTCTCTCTCTCTCTCTCTCTCTCTCTCTCTCTCTGTGTATAAAGATTGCATTTTTCCTTTGTGAGTTGTATCTTTCATAATTTGATGGTATTTCTTATAAGTGTGTGTACATTCCTTGTTTGAAATGGTTCATCTTTTATGAACAATCTCTTTTTAGTGAAAGTGTGCAATCCTATTTATCTAATTTGGAGAAGGTGTGTATTATTAGTCCTCTTATCCTTCGAAGATTTCATCTTTATTAAGAATCTCCTCTACTCTTGGAGGTAGATATCTTTATGCAAATATTTCTTCATCGTTTGTTAATTATACATCCCTCAAAAGGATCCATTTACACTTGTTGCAAGATATCTCTTTTACAATTATTTCTTCCTTTCTTAAAGAAACGAAGCCTACTCAAGAATATTTCTTTCTATCTTGGAAGATATGCATTATTGATTAGCGGATATCTCCTTGGTGTTGAAGGTGGGTATCCTTGTTTCTATCTTCCTTAAGACATCAACATAGGACTATGTTGACATCTTAAGGGAGGGCATATATGTAGCCTCCTTGCTTCATTTTTTACTATCAATTATCAATATGGGATTATTGCATACTCATGTTTCATCCCTATTTTGTCCATCATTCAAGGGATTATTACATCCTCGTGCATAATTCTCATTCATTTATATGGGATTGTTGCATCCTCATGTTTCATCCTTATTTTATGCATCATTACATGTCTTAAACAGGTTGAAGCACACTCAAAAACAAAGAAAAGACTCTTACATGGGGTGCTATACACCTGAAACCAAACATCACTTGCACACACCCACGAGGATGGGTGGAACTAGCTAAAAACAGCTAGACTATTCTTACTCTCCTCCCCACATGGATCACCTAGATGAAAACATCTAGGGGCGAGTTGTCCATGTCCTTTCCCACCATGGATCACCTAGATAAAAATATCTAGGGGCGAGTAGTCCATGCCCTCTATCATCATTCTTCTCATGGATCACCTAGATAAACACCTCTAGAGTGTATTCATGTTCTCTCTTCTTTCTCTCATGGACTCATAGTTTTTCTATTTATAGTTCATGGATGATGCTTTATTTTCTCTTTTATGTGATCAGTTGTGTTCATGAGATGGAATTTTATTTTTCAAGAATGATATTAGTTGTTGAGACATTTTGATATCAAGGTCTCTTTGGCTAGTTGACTTGAGGTCTTGTTTTGGTTTTTATCTATTGTTGTGTGTCTTTTGTGTCTTTTGTCTTTGTTTGTCTTTTTGGTTCCTATTTTGTGTGCTCTTGCATATGTTTGAGTGAGTTAAGATCCTAAGATTGGGGGTTTGGTTCCTTGAAACTAGTGATATCTTATACTCCTTGTGATTTTTCTCCATATTCCTCATCTTCTTCATCTCTCTTTCTTCTACTTTACCATGAGTATTTGTGTAATCACATACTCCCGCTAAAGTGGGGGCTAAATGTAGCATCCTAAAATTGCACCCTTTGCAATTTTGATCATATTTGGGGCCCTCACCTTAGTGTTCTCATCTTCATGCTTGATTGAGACCTATTTATGCCTCCCCCATGCAATAAACATCATATTTTCACACTTTACCTTGTTGGGACCCCTTGTCCATACCCTAAATTGGGATAGGACCAAGGCATGGCACCCTGGTCCTTCTCAATTGGGCCCTAATTTGAACCCATGGCCCTATCTCAAATTTGAGCGAGAAGATTTTCCCCAATCGGCCTATGTCAAAAAAATATTATTGACGATGGGCAAGTATATAAGGAGGCCTTCCCCTCTCATTTTATAATAAGGGCAATAAGGTGGAGATGATCACAAGGAAAGGAGACTACATTCAAGCATTCCAGCATTCATCATCAAGCATTCTTCAAGGTTGCATATTCTTCATCTATCCATTGGAGCAACATTACATCAATCATTTGCAAAAGTGTGTGTGTGTGTGATTAGGGTTTTGTCATGTTCATACCATTTCATACAACATATGTGATTACATTCAAGAAGCAAAGCATCATTATCAGTCATTGCAGATCTAAGGCATACCTTTCCATTATTTATTTAAGTATTTGCAATATTTCATTCAAGGTTGATTTCAAATCGGGGTTTGACCAAAGGCAAACCCCTATTCCCAACACAGTTTTCTTTACTTTTGTGTGCAGGAAGCAGGTGCGCAGCTATACTTCTGGAATTAAGATTTATTTGCAGAGATAAAAAATAAAATAAAAACCTTTTTGACGCATGAAAAGTTTGGAGGACTGATAGGAGGGCAACTTGGTTTGGACACACAGTCCCTACAACTGTTGGCAGATTTCATAGAACAACTTTGAATCATCTCAAAATTCTCAAATTCAAGTGCACAACAAAATCCTAAATTTGTATCTCACTCTTTCTGCATATTTTGTCTCTGATTCCAGCATTCTACCTATTTCAACAATTCAACTTACAAAAGAGGAAATCCAAATCAATCCAATCCACTCAGTATTCAGTCCTTGTCTCATTTAGGATTAGATCTAGTGGATCCATCTCCTCTTTTGAATGTAAAGTCCTCCGAGTGAAAATTGCCTTAGTAATTTATCCCTTCCATGTGGTGAATTTTCTAAGCTCAAATTTTCCCCTTTACACAAACAAGGGTCAAAACTAGTCTCAGGAGCCTCCAAACTGACTTATGGTCAAATTTCAAGTCAAGTTACCTATACTATGGTGCTAGGTTCCTTATATCAAGTTGACTAGGGTTCTAGGTCTCATAGACCATTTCCTTACTACTGAATTTTGTCTAGGAGTCTCTATCTCAGTTTGCTATATGTTCTTGTGTCTGTAATTGTGTCCAGAACCTATTCTTAACCCTACAAATGCACAAAAGAAGAGTAAAATGGTATTTGGTTGTATAGGGGCTTTCCTAAGTCAGTCCCTACATAGGTGTTAACCTCTACTACATTAATGATGAAAATATAACTTACCCTTGGTATGGTAGAGGCTAAATCTAAAAGAAATGTTGAACTAAAGTGTTGCAATGAAATGGTTATACCTTTGATTGATGACGCAATTATCTTTAGATAATTCCTCCAAGTGTTGATCAATAACATGATAATCATAACAAAATCCATCATGAAAACATACTTTAAGATAGCTTGTTGTATCTTGATGCTTGTTGTACCTAGATCTGCTCTTGAATTGGAATGATAGCTTGTGAAATTATTAAATATGATCTAAAATGAATTAGGAATGACATCTTATATAGGTTTATCAAGGTATTTTTGCATTTAGGTTGACTTACAATGGTCATATCCACAAATTGAGACTAGACTCTATAGTGTTCAACCGAACATATTATATCCCAAAATTTTAGCCAAAAAGAGTCAATCATTGTGGCTAATCAACAATGACCCAATAAAATAGGCCCCTCTTTTGTGAGAAGCAAGATAATAGGGCCCTAATTTTGGATTTGGAAATGTCTTGTGGATTAATGATATTTAAGTAGAGAATAAATTTCCGTGAAATTTAAAATTAGATAAAACCCAAAATAAGCTTGAAATGACATAATAGAAAGCACATTAATTAAAGGAGCCCAAAAAGGAGTGTGAAATTGTAAAGGATTACAATTTACAACACTAGATTTATCCCCTACTTTAGTGGGAGTATGAAATTAAACTCATACTCATGATAAATTAGAGATGAAGAGATAGAGCATCTAAGAGAAAGACAAGCTAGGGATAGGATGACACTAAGTTTGAGTGATGTGCAAGCCCCCAAGCATGGGATCTTATCTATCCATACGAAAACATTCAAATATACACAAAGCAAACAACATTAGTTCTAAAGCAACAAAAGATTCTAATTCAACTATTTGAAGAGACCTCAATGTCAAAAATATCTCAACCAATAATATCATTCTCAACATGTTATTGCAAGATAAAAGTGGACTTATAGAAAGAACAAAGATGTACACCAATTGATGGGACAATAATGCATGAAATCCACTAGCCAAGAAGGTGTGTCATGTTGGATGATTCATGTAGTGTAACAAAATTATCACATTATAAAACCATGCTATAATAGGTAATCAAAATTTGAGGAGATGCAATCAACAATGATTACACTAGAAAGCCATGCTATACTAGATGACCAACATTTGATAAAGCACAAACAATATAACCAACACTTGAGTAAGTGTAGACAAAAACCTAATTAGGTGTGGACAACAATTATCACACTAGCGAGCCACACTATACTAGGTGACCAAGAACAAAGGTCTAAAGATTGATAACCACACCTAAGGGAGCATTATGTAACATGACATTGTCACTTTGGGGGCACATCAATGAATGACTACAAGTAACAAGAAGCCCTCATATTCCCCCCTTAATATGTAAACATTCTTCTATGTTTATAACTTAAGGAAGATAGAGATAAATATCAAGGATAAACACCTTCAACACTAAGGAGATATCCTAAAAAAAATTCATGTTTTCCAAGCGAGGAAGAAGAATCCTTGTAAAGGATGTGATTATTTAAGAAAAGAAGAGATAGTCATAAAAGAGATATCTTGAAACAAGTGTAAAGGGATTCTTATTAAGGATAAATGACTATTAAAGGTGGAGAAAGAGATATAACTATATATACCTTTGAAAAGAGAGGAGATCTTTAATAAAGATGACATTTTCAACTAAAAAGAGAAGAAGATTAAGAATACACACCTTCACTATTGCTAGGAAAGGGGATTCTTGGTGAAGGATTTCACACTTTCAACAATAAGGAGAGATCACTTACAAAAGACATACACTTTCAATAAAGGAAGATGTCCTAATAAAGGATACACACTTCCAAGAAAGGATAGAATACTCATGAAGGACAAACAATTCTATGCAAGAAAGGATATCAAGTTATAAAAGATACAACTCAACAAAGGGAAGGTGGATCCTAAAGATAGAGAGAACTATTCTTGTCCCCCATTATAGAGAGAAGAATAATTAGGCCATTGTGTTACTATCTTAATATGATTACACATGAAATTGTACCACCATGAAGGACAATGAGCCCCCAAAATATAAGCTACTAGTTTCACATAGTGAGGAGCAACATAAGGAGAAAGAAAACTTATTTAGAAGGGACAACAAAAGGGTGTAACTCATTGTCACTTGTCACTCGGGAATGATACCAATTAAGATAAGTTGTTAATTTTTACATTTTAAATCTTGACATTAATTGGTGGAATGGCTTTAAATTTTATGATACACACAAAAAGAAGGATTATCTTGATTTTGTTTACAATTTTTTATTCTATTTTTCAAAGGGAGAGTAATCAAGTTGGTTTTAAGAAGCTTAAACAAAATACTCTCTTGTTGTGATAAAAATTTAGGAGAAGAAGATGTAGATGTGTGAGAAAATGGGGGATGGGATGTTGAAAAGGATTAGGTTGGAAACCTAAACCTTCTTTAGAAAAGTGTGATGTATATTTCTCATGAACCTTAATACTTTGTTGCACACATCCTAAACCATGTCCATTGTACCCATGCTTAGAAAGGATTTAGAAACCAACTCCATAATATTTTTTTCCAAATCAAGTGTAGGAGTTTTAGTGGGTGTTAAAATATTTGGAAGAGAGGGCTCACTCTTAGTTTAAATTGAGTTGAAGTCTAAATATAACCATTCATCATAAAGACATATGTTGGAACAAAAACAAGAGGTTGGAAAGGACTTAGAAGAATCTTGAACAAAGGAAACACTAAGGTCCTTCGAGGCTTGAGTCTTAAATTCAAGAACTTTAAATTATCCACAAAATTTTGGTGTAAATAATAAAGGACCCCAATTTTTCTCTAATAAATCATTATCAATCGGAGAATGTGTTGTATAAGGAACCATAGTGTTAAGTAATATTTGCATCCTACTCATTTTTCAATATCATTGTGCAATCTTGTATCACCTCTAGTGTGTAATCTCATTGGCTTGAATGAAGAGTGTCCAATGAAGAGTGGAAGGGATCACTTACATAGCATGGATCTATGGTCTACCTAGAAGAAGGTTATATATGAAGTATCGAGCATGACATGGATAAGCATGTGTAAGATCATAGGACCTACTTTAATAGGTAATGTAGCTGTACCTAAGGATTGTCTACCAAATTTATCAAAACCAAAAATACAAAGGTAAATTTTTGAATGAGGGAAGTATTTTCTTTGATCTTATGTAATAAGTCAATGCTAAAAACATTACAATCCGAGCCATTATCAACTAGGGTTCATCTTATGACATTATCAATGAGGAAAATAATCATGAGGGGATTATATTGATTTTTAAATTCTAAGGGTGGTAACTCATGTTGTTTAAACATGATATCCGGATTTATTTCATGCATACAATCAATCAAGGTTGCTACATCATTTGATCTAGCATAAATGATAAAACTATCTCCTATAAGTCTTTTTGGAGTCTTCTGGTATGTAGGTGAATTTTGAATCAAATCAAAAAGGGAGATCTTAGCTGAAGTGGCAAAAACCTTCACAACAAATTCATACTCCTTACAAAAATGATGTAAAAGACGAGGGGGTGGAGGAAGAAAAGTTTGAGAAGTGAGAAGAAAATTTGAATATTTCTTTTTGTTTTGAGTGTTATATGTGTGAGTTACTAAATGATAATTGGGTTTTTGATTCATCCTACCTTTAATAATAATCAGTGGTTTGTTTTGAGGTATACCAGTATCTTAATGAATGTGAGAAACAATTTAGGCTTCACATGGCTAGAAATTTGAATAGAATTGACCTGATCGGGATCTTCATTTTCTAATAATACATCTATAGAAGGGAGAGCATCAAGAAAATTGATAATGATATTATCCTCTCATTCCAATGCATCCTCGTGAGTAGGAAAAAAATTGGGGGAGGGATTAGAAATATCCATCAATCTTTTATCTCTAAAAGATATGTCATGTACGAAAGGTAAAGTAACATTAAGGAAGTTTTTTTATGATATCATCCCCTTGCACTACAATATACTCATGGGTAGGATCAATTTTGGGAGAGGTACAAGCATGATTTATCAATACTTCATCTCTAGAAGAGAGATCATTTAAGTGAATAGAAAGTAAGGTATCACTAGGAAAACTAGCAATGATATCATCCTCTTGCACCAAATTATCCTGATTGGGGAGGTACATTTTAGGAGAAGAAACAACATTATTCCTCAAAGATCCATCCCTAGGATGGAGATTTCTAAAATAAGTGTTGATAATCTCTTCTTGTATGAAAAGATCCTCATGGGTGGGACCAATTTTGGGAGAGGGAAAAGGATAGCTATGGATATAAGGAAGAGTCAAATTATCATCATATGCATAAAATACATTGTCATGAATGTATTGGATAAAACTTGAAATCATTGAGAGTACCTAAATTCTTCCAAAATTATTCTAGGATTATACATCATCAAATCATTTTTTCAACATATCTTATCCCATCAATCAACCACACTCCATTCTTTTATGGCCTCTTGTACATGTGCTACATAGCTAAGAGTAACCATCATCTATACAAGATCTTGGAGGATTGGAGGGCAATGGAGACAAGCCTATTGTGTATGTGAAGGTATACTTGATTTCATTTTATGTTATTTTCATTCATAGTAGTTCTCTATTGATTTTTTGTTGGATTAGTTTCATATATCTCAGCTAGTGGGTAGGTTTATTAGGGTTTACAAATAGGTACAAATTTAACATTCACAATAACAACCCCATTGTAATGGTGGAAAATTTTAGGGTTTCCACCACAAGAAGGATGAAAAATGCTAATTTTTTCTTAGGGACCATTACATTCAAAAGAGGGTTTAAATCCAATAGATTTAGTCACAAACTAGCAAAGATAAGGACTAAAAAATACCGATTGGATTCAAGGGATGAATTTTTTTTCCCTCTTTTGTGAGTTGAATTGTTGAAATTAGGGGTAAAGTGTTGGAAATGAGGATGAAAATGCAGAAACAGTGAGCCATAGTCATTGAATTAAGGCACGCACCTGGATTCGAGAAATATAAGATGATTTAGATCTGATCCCTGAAAAAGCTCCTAAAATGTTGGGACCATGGTGAAATTCTCCCTGGTCCTTCAAACTTTTCACACACCAAAGAGGGATTGATTCGTCTCTGTAAATAATGTTGATTCCAAAGATCGCAGCTCTGTACCTCTTTCCTACACATATAAAGAAAGGGAAATAGGTTGGGAATAGGGGTTTGCCTAAGTCAAACCTCGATTGAGGATTCCACCTTGAATGAAATATTACAAATACTGAAATAAATAATGAAAGGATATACCTAAGATTTTCAATGACTAATAATGATGTTTTTCTTCTTGAATGTGATGACAAATGTTGTAGAAAAGGCATGAACATGACAAAACCCTAATCACACACACATGCTTGCATATGAATGATGTATTATTGCTCCATAATTGATTAATGAAGAATTTAGCCTTGAAGATCTCTAGAAATGCTTGATGATGAATGCTTCAATGCTTGAATGGGTGCCTTATGATTCTCCTATTATCCTCTTGTTGTATATTTAAATGAGAGGGGAAATCCTCTTATATACTTGCACATTGAAAAACATATTAATTTTCTGACATAGGTCGACATGGGGCTCGGTTTCCCACGTAAATTTGAAAATTCCAAAAGTGTTCAAAGTGGGGCCCAAATAAGGAGGACCAAGGTGTGGCACCTTGGTCGCAATGAGGACCAATGAGCCACGCCCTTGTCCTATCCCATTTTATGGTCAGGACAAAGGGACCATGTGGTGTATGATTTGAAACCAAGGGCATATTTTCATGATGTAAGAATAATCAGGTGTTAATTAAGCATTGGGGGACAAACACTAAGGTGAGGGCCCAAAATTTCAACTAAATTGTAAGGGAGTACAATTTAGGACACTACATTTAGCCCCCACTTTAGCGGGAGTATGAGCCTATGCAAATAATCATGGTAAAGTAGACAAAAGAGTGATGAAGAAGAGGATTGATGAGGAGCAAAATCACAAGGAGTATTAAGACCACTGATTTTGAGGAACCAAACCCCAAATATTAGGATATTAACTCACTCAAACATATGCAAGGGCACACAAAACAAATAAAGACAAAATATAAACAAAGGCAAAAAGACAAAAGACACTAAACACACAAAAACTAATAACCAAAAACAAGACCTCGAGTCAACTAGCTAAAGAGACCTCGATATAAAAATGTCTTACCAATAATATCATTCTTGAAAAATTCTATCTCAAGAACACAAGTGATCACATAAAAGGGAAAAGCACACATCATCCATGAACTATCAATACCAAAGCTATGAGTTCATGAGAAGAAAGAAAGAGAGAGCATGGATACATGCTAGATGTATTTTTATAGATGATCCATGAGAAGAATGATGAGAAAGGACATGGATACTTTCCCCTACATGTGTTTTTCAAGGTGATCCATGTTGGGGGAGAGTAGGAATAGTTTAGATGTCTTTAGCTAGTTCCACTCATCCTCGTGCTTGTGTGCAAGTGCTTTCTGGTCTAAAGTATACAACACCCCGCATAAGAGTTTGTTTCATCTGGTTTCAAGTGTACATCAACATGTTTAAGACATGTAATGTAAATTCAAATTCCAAGTGGTGAATGTGTAAATGCCAAGGGGAAAATGTCTAGCTTTGGGAACATCTCGCTCTAAGAGTTTCCTCTAGTTCCGAGAATGTGTAACCCTGATTGAAATAGAAACATGTCTAGTTTCAAGGACATCCCGTGTGAGAGTTTATTCACTCTAGTTTTTAGCTAGTTCCACTCATCCTCGTGCTTGTGTGCAAGTGCTTTCTGGTCTAAAGTATACAACACCCCGCATAAGAGTTTGTTTCATCTGGTTTCAAGTGTACATCAACATGTTTAAGACATGTAATGTAAATTCAAATTCCAAGTGGTGAATGTGTAAATGCCAAGGGGAAAATGTCTAGCTTTGGGAACATCTCGCTCTAAGAGTTTCCTCTAGTTCCGAGAATGTGTAACCCTGATTGAAATAGAAACATGTCTAGTTTCAAGGACATCCCGTGTGAGAGTTTATTCACTCTAGTTTTGATGATGTGTATCCCCACTTAAGACATATATCAATGGTGTGTCTAGTTTCGAGTGTGAAGCATCTCTCTCTAAGATTTTGTTTACTTTGAATTCGGGAATGAACACCCTATTTAAGACATGCAAAGATATGGTACAATATGATACAAAGGGAGCGATATTGATGCCCCCCTTGAGATGTCAACATAGCTTTATGTTGATGTCTTAAGGAAGCTAGAAACAAGGATACTTGCCTTCAACACCAAGGAGATATCCTTTTAAGAAACAATGTTCATAAATCCATGCTAAAGAGGGAATACTCTTATAAGTAAGGATAAGATAGTTGAAAAAAGAGATATCTTGCAACAAGTGTAAAGGAGATCCTTGGAGAAGAAGAGATATTTTCTCAAAATACATCTACCTCCAAGAGGAGTTTCTTGAAAAAATATAGCATCTTCTACCAAAAGAAAGGAAGTGGAACAAGAATTCATGCCTTCCTCCTATTTCTAGGTGAGAGATATTCTTGATGAAAGATGACACACTTTTGACCCAATGTGAGGAGTAAGTTTATTATAGATATACATTTCCAAGTGAATAAGAGTTTGTAACCAAGGAATTACACCTCTTTCATAAAGAGAGAGTCCTTGAGAAAACAAAAACTTCACACAAGGAATAACATCAAATCATTAGCAAATGCCACTCAACAAAGGAAAAGTAGAACCTTAGAAAGGTGAGAGAGAGAGAGAGATAGAGAGAGAGATAAAGAGAGAGAGAGAGAGAGAGAGAGAGAGAGAGAGAGAGAGAGATCATTTCCCCCCAAGTGTAAGTGAAATGAGAATAATTACACAACCTCTAAGGAGAGATTAAACATAAGCAAATGCACAATGTACTCACATGAATAAATATCCAATGTAAGGACAATGAGAACAATTGCACAACCTCTAAGGAGAGATTACCCTAAGGAGGGATTAGTCATAAGAGACATACCATTCAATGCAAAAACGGATATCAACACATGAAAAATGTAACCCCTAAAGGGAATAGTGATAATTTAGATAGAAAGAGAGAGGAAAAATGACATCCTTATCCCCCAAGCAATAGGACAAGAAAAATTAGGACGAAGAATCACATATTTCCTAAAGAGAGATTATTCATAAGAGATGTGCCATTTAAAAAAAAAAAAAAGTCCTAACCAAGGAACACATGCATTCGCATGAAGGATAACTCTATGAAAGAAAGGACATCAAGTTATGAAGAATTCAATCCATAAAGGAAATGGTGAAACTTTAAATATACGAGATAAGATAGAGGTAAAAGAGAATCATGTTGCTACCCAAAGATGTTTGAAATTGAAAAATAACCACCTCTAATGACAAAGAGCCCCCAATTAAGTTAATTAATTATGTCATAGGGTGAGGAGACATGAGGGTGAGAGGAGTACTAAGGTACTACCTTTTCACCTAGAAAGAGAGCAAGATAGGTTGAAAGACATATACAAGCAAGATTGTATTATGCTTGAAAAAATTCCTTAAATAATTTAAAATTTACAAGATAATGAGAACCACTATGATGAAAAATACAATGTCCACTACCTTCTTTGTGCTTAGTGCTAAACCTCACAAAATTAAAAACAACATTCTTGTCATACTTCAAGTTCCAAAAGTTTCATGTTGCTAGTTGTTCGTGATCATCAATAGGCATAGGATTATTCTTTTGAGATTTAGGACAGGGGTTGTTATTAGAAGAAGAAGGATTGTCATCAATGATTTTAAATTTGACACTATGAATAAGTTCTTTTATTGCATTTTGAAAAATCAGGACGATCATTAGCATTATGATCATGAGTTTGATGAAATGAACAAAAAGGAGTTTTTGAGGAAGAAGCACTTTTAGCTGCATGAATGGTTTGTTGTCTTGCAAGATGGTCTTTAAAGTATTGTATCCTAAGGAGGTCATCCATAAGAGATTTATTATCATTTCCTAGGCTTTTTTTGGTAATTTGTGTAGGAGGGTTTATAGGGACTCTAATTCCTTTTTCAAATTTTCCAAGTCCTCGTCCTCTAAAACCTTGTTTTGATATTATGTTAAATCCACTCCTTTAAGAATATTTTAATTGATAAGGTGGGGGAACATTGTAATAAATTTCTTTTAAGTTTGTAGTGTAAGGATGTTTAGAAGGAATGAAAGGATTAGTAGATGAAGAAGAAATATCTTGTGAAGGAATATTTTCCTTTCTTTCATCATGCATATCCTCTTTGGTAGATTGGGAAGGAAGATCCTTATCATCTAAAGCCTCATATTTGCTTAAAGTTATGTTGGGAGTTAGATCGTGAATAAAATGCATAACATCATCTTCTCTACAATTTTTTTGATGATTAAGATAGACTCTAGGAGAGTAAGAAGGATCTAGAGAGATGGAAACAACAATATTATATTTTTTCTTCCCTTGCGCTAGGGTATGTGTATGTGAAGAAGATGGAGCCATGTTGCTCTTCAATGCTTGCTCTTCATTAGACATGTCATTGATAGAAATATTAGCATCTCTAGAATTGGGATCTACAAAAGCTTTGAGGTGATATAAATATGAATTGTACTTTCCTCAAAACATCAAGATAAAAAAACATGCACTGTAAATGAAAGCTTTGAGATCAAATTGATTGAAAGGAAGGAATTTTGAAACTCTGAAAAAACAATATGCCAAAGTGCTATGAATGAAAAGAAGCAATGTGAAATGAAAGAAGCCATTATCCAACACATGATTTTGATAAATACAAGTGAAAATCAAGGTAATCATATTTGAAATAACAAATAAATCCAATCTATTAAGTGTCATTATTAAGTTTAAAATCAGATCTGAAAATTGATGTGAAAAATGAAGCAATCCACAAATCAAATTAGGCATAATAAATTAGGGTTTTTATGAATTAAACCTCTAAATTTATATAATTTGATTAAAATGAGATCTATGAATTTCAATTTGAATTTTGAAATGTTTGTAAATCAAATACGAGACAATTAATCCAATTTAAACAATCCACAAGCTCAATTTTAGAATTGAAAATTAGTGTTTTTGTTAATTTAACCTCTAAATTTTTTAAATTCAATTGGAAATTAAACTTGTAAATGTAAATTTGAATTTTTAATTGCATGAACACTCAAATCTGAGAACATAAATCAGAAATAAAGGTGTAAGGTGTTGGGTTCACCAAAATGTAATGGTGGAAAATTTTAGGGTTTCCACCACAAAAAGGATGAAAATTGCTAATTTTTGCTTAGGGACCATTTCATTCAAAAGAGGGTTTGAATCTAATAGATTTATTCACAAACCAACAAAGATCAAGACTGGAAAATACCAATTGGATTCAAGAGATGAATTATTTTTCCCTCTTTTGTGAGTTGAATTGCTGAAATTAGGGTAAAGTGTTGGAAATGAGGATGAAAACATAGAAATAGTGAGCTATAGTAGTTAGATTGAGGCACGCACCTAGATCTGAGAAATATAAGCAGATTCAAATATGATCACTGAAAAATTTCCTAAAATATCGAGATCATGGCAAAATTTTCCCTGGTCCTCCAAACTTTTCTCACACCAAAGGAGGATTTATTCGTCTTTGTAATTTCTCACACCAAAGGGGGATTTATTCGTCTCTGTAATTTCTCACACAAAAGGGGGATTTATCTGTCTCTATAAATGACGTCGATTCTGAAGATTGTAACTCTGTAGCTATCTCCTACACACAGAAAGAAAGGGAAACAGTTTGGGAATAGGGATTCTCCTGAGTCAAAACCTAATTGAGGAATCAACCTTGAATGAAATGTTGCAAATCCTAAAATAAATAACAAAAGGATAAACCTCATATCTGCAATGACTGATAATGATGCTTTTTGTTGGTGTAAATAAATATTCATTTTGGATATTATTACACTTACTTAAGTTAACTTAGGATAATGCATCTCTTCGTAGTTTGGATTTGAGACACTTAGGGAAGTGTGCACATAGGGATAGTGCTTGTAGGAGAAATTCCACCTTTTGTGGTCTTATTTTGCTATTACACTCCACATTTGGTGGGTCATCCACCTCTTGTGGAATATTATATTATTTCTCCTACCTACCCCTAGTATTTCTTACCTACCCTTGTTTCTCATTGAGCCACATGTCATATTTGTGTGCTCATACATCCATATGGCCTTGCCTATATAAGCAGGCCTATATTCATTGTATTGGTTAATCCAGTTGATCATTTGCACATTGATGAGAATACAGTTTGTTCTTGTCATTCTATTGTCTCTTTTTATGCTTTTCATTGTGCCCTTGATCTTGGCAAAATCCTACACTTTTCTTCTTGAATGCAATCACAAATGTTGTATGAAAAGGCATTAGCCTTACAAAACCCTAATCACACACACAGACTTGCATATGAATGATGTAATGTTGCTCCATAATTGATGAATGAAGAATGCAACCTTAAAGATCTCCATAAATGCTTGATGATGAATGCTTCAATGCTTGAATGAAAGATTTCTTAAATGGGCACCTTATGATTCTTCTATTATCCTCTTATTGTATATTGAAATGAGAGGGGAAAGCCTCCGTATATACTTGACCGTGAAAAAACATGTTAATTTTTTTACATAAGCCGACACGGGGCTAGGTTTCCCACCCAAATTTGAAAATGTACAAAGGGTTAAAAGTGGGGCCCAAATAGGGAAGACCAAGGTGCCAGACCCTAGTCCTAGCCCATTTTAGGGCTAGGACAAAGGGCAATGTGGTGTATGAAGTGAAAGCAAGGCCATATTTGCATGATGGAAGCATAATCAAGTCTTAATTAAGCATTGGGGGATGAATACTAAGGTGAGAGTCCAAAATGTGGACTAAATTGTAATGGAGTATAATTTAGGATACTACATCCATTTATCAAATGCACTCTCATTAAACAATATACTCATATGTAATATTAATAAACAATTATGTAACCAAAGAAATTTTTAACCAACATTACATCCATTTATCAAATGCACTCTGATTAAACAATATAATCATATGTAATATTAATAAACAATTATGTAACCAAACAAGTTTTCAACCAATGTATGCAATGAATTTTTAAAAAAATTATGCAAAAATTGGTTCTAAAATTTAAAATCGAAAAATATGCAAGTATACGAAAGTTCACAAAAATTTAATGGGTTAAAATAGGAATCTAGCCTAAGGATGCAAACTAGAAACCATTTACAAACATTATCATTGGATAACAACCAATTAGGTCCAACTTCATCCCCTTAGGATAGTATGGTGCATGTGGATTATTGTACTTTTTTATTTTATTGATTGGATATGATTAAAGATTGAAAATGCAAGAACTAGTTTAAAAGATGTAATTTTTTCAATAATCAGCATAAACAGAAAAATGTAGAACTGAGAGTCAACTAAGATGTATAGAACTAGAAATTAGATACAAAGAGAAATCTATGACAATGAGCATATTAAATTTCAAAATGGCTAGTCATTGTGGCTAAGTATCATAGTCCTAACAGGTGTCTGAGTGCAAACAGGGACCAAAACTAGTCTCAGGAGCCTCCAAATTGACTTCTAGTGAAATTTAACCTTCAATTACCTAGAGTATGGATATAGGCACCTTATCCCCTGTCAAATAGGGCACTAGGTTCTCTATACCATGCCTTTTCTATTGAATTTGGTGTGGTATCCTCTATCATAAGGTCCTTTGTGTTCCTATGTCTACAACTGTATCTAGAACTTGTTCTTGAGCCTTCAAATGTACAAAAGAAGACGAAAATGGTATCGTGTTGTATAGGGGCTTGCCTAAGTCAAACCTCAGGTATGTGTTAACCTCCACTATAATAATGATGATAAGAGAGATTACCCTTCGTATGGTGGAGGCTAAATATGAAATAAATGTTAAATTGAAGTGTTGCAGTGAAATTATTATACCTTTGATTGTTAATGTACTTCTCTTTGGATAAGTTCTCTAAGTGTTGATATAATAACATGATAAAGCATAACAAAATTCATCATAAAAACATACTTGAAGACATCTTTTTATAACTTGATGTTCCTTGTACTCATATATGCTCTTGAATGAATAATATTTTCTCTTGAATTGGAATGATAGCTTGTGAAAAGATTAAAGATGATCTAAAATTAATTAGGAATGATGTCTTATATATGGTTCGCAATGTATTTTTGAATTTAGGATGACTTACAATGGCCATATCCATGAATGAAGACCAAATTCTAAAATGTTAAGGCCAACACATTAATCTCCCAAAATTCTGCCCATTAATGGGCCTTCATGGGTTAATCTGGTACAATTAGGTGAGAAGATGATAGTTTGGACCCCCGGAGCCTGGTTGGGTCAAGATAAACTTCAACGAGGCAGCTCAGGGTAACCCAGGTCCATCAAGTGTAGGATGTGTTTCCAAACACAGTAAGGGTTCAGTGTTAGCAAAAGGAAAGCAATGGCTTCCGTATGGGATGAATAACGAAGCTAAAGTGAAGGTTTCTTTAATGGCTATTCAATTGGCGATAAGAATTGGGGTGTTGAAGTTGCACTTAGAAGGGGACTCTCAACTCATTATCCATGCTATATGTAGTCACATAAATCTGTCCACTTAATTAAATGAATACTTAGTATTTATTTGATTATTTAACCATCAATTATTGAATTAATTAAATTAATATTTAATTAATTCATCTTAACCATCTTCTCCTATTAATTAAATAAATTATTCAATTTATTTGATTTAATTCACTTAACCAAATTCAGACCATTAATTAAATAAATAAATCATATTTGTTTAATTAAATCTTCTCTCACATTTAAATAAATTAATATTTATTTAAATCCCCCAAAATCCCACCTCTCACATTTAAATAAATTAACATTTATTTAAATCACCTTTATCCTCTACCCACTTGCATTTTCCTACAAAAGCAAGTTGCACAATTATTTTAAATAAATAATTTATTTAAATCACCTTTATCCTCCACCCACTTGTATTTTCCTACAAAAGCAAGTTGCACTACTATTTTAAATAAATTATTTATTTAAAATCCTATTTATCCTCACCCACTTGAAACCTTTAATGGTTTCCCTTAAAGTATTCAAACTTGATGGCTTTAAAGTCTTCAAACTTGATGGCTTCCTTCTATAGTCTTCTTAAGACTTTAATGGTTTTCCTTAAAGTCTTCAAGCCTTTAATGGTTTCCCTCAAAGTCTTCAAGCATTTTAATGCTTTATCTTCATTTTTCTCATTTAAATAAATTAATATTTATTTGAATATTTATCCAAATGCAAATTACACCATTTAATTGAAATAAATGATTTTATTTTAATTGAAAATACCAAAATTTCTCCCAGTTGCATTTTCCTACAAAATCCACTTGCATGCCTAAACCCCTTCTAGAATTTTCTAATCACTTCTAAATAACCTAACCCCTTCTCTAAACTTTGTCACATTCCTAAGCAAAAGGGAAGTCACTTCTCAAACCCTCAAAGTCTTTGATAACCATTGAAGGCTTTCAACCTTCAACCACTTAATCCCCAAAGTCTCCAATAACCATTAATGGTTACCTCAAACCCTCCCACATGGTTAAAACATTTGTTTTGACTCAACCTCTACCCAACCCAAAGGTCTCATCAGGCCATTAATGCTTTGACCATGATTATCTCTTAAACATTTGCACAAAGGTTTATCCTTGGATTAACTCTTAATCGAGTGGGTAATCTTAATTTGGACTTGACCCTTAGCCTCTAGATAACCATGAGGTCTTCTCAGGCCTTTAATGCCTCCAACCTCTTCTCTCAACCCAATCCTATGTTGACACTTGTCACCATTTTATTGGTGCCAATTGTGCACATGGATCCCCAACTTTCAAACTTGGCCCTTGATTAAACCATTCAATCTTAACCCTTCATTTCCCCATTTCTTCTATAAATAGAACCCTTCTCCTCAAGAAAAAGAAGGAAGCATTAGAGTATTGTTGTTATACTGGCATTAGCATAGAGCTTTCTCATAGCATCACTATCTACACTTGCATAGCATTTGCTTATCATATTCAACTATCTTGAATCTCCATATGGCATCCATGGCTAGTGCTAAAAGCTGAGAGCTACACTCATTTGGGACTTGGAGAGGAGAGGAACAAGGGAGGAGCAACTATGAGCATCTTGATTAGCTATTTTATTCTATGTTTATATGCTTTCTATTTCATGCTTAATATCTCTCTTGATATGCCTGTTTAGGATAATCTTTTGTTGCTAACACTAACGTTTGTTTCTTGTGCTCTTGTGTGTGTTGCCATCAAATAGATTTTCTAATCCTTTTTGCAGAGCATCACTATAATTTGGGGGGTTCCCCAAAATTGAAAGATCGACTTAGAAATTCAAGAAATAAAGGAAAGACTTTCTCTCTTCCAAGATTTCAAAGTATCTCATGTTCGGAGGGAAGGAAACATGGATGCAGATAGGTGTGCAAAATAGGCTTTTGATATCCAAGTTGGTGAATTTAGTTTCAAAGTGGATTAATATTTGGTCTTTTTTTAACTTTAAAACTTAATGCCAATTTTGATTTGAAATTCATGCCCGTTGGCTTGAATGGAGGTAGTTGACGAGCTTGATGTGGAGCTTTAAATGCGACTAATGGAGGCAGTCAGTGGGTTTTTTGTAAAGATTTGAATCTTAGCATATCCCTAAGCATATCTTAGAAGATATGTTTTCGAGTAGGGAGGAGCTTTTAGTTGGTGAATTTGGCAATTGTTAGCGAGAAGAGCACTCGTCATAGTAACATTAATGGTGACAAGCTTGTCACACATGCCTACCACTCTAGCTAGTAGTGCCTCATTATTTCTAATGTGAGGCAACTCTTTTGGCTTAATCAGCAAGAAAGAATTTACAATAGTTTGAAGAACGACAAAATTTAAGAGCCCGACACTTCAAGGTGGTGGAATCGTAGAGTGCAGAGGAGTTTTAACCCACGACTTGGCATGGAGCCCAATTTTTCACTAAAGGCAGCAAGACCAATGGTGGCATTCTGGGGCCAAATTTTGGATGAAAGACTTTCGAACATCTTTCATTTTGAAGACCATGAATTTCTAACTCGAATCAAGATTGTTTTAGGGGAAGAATACCTAAGGACGCAATTAAAGTATCGTATGAATGTAGACATCACCTCCATGTTTACAGCATGGTGTTTTGATTTGGTCAGCTTGGAGAAGGTGAGATGGATAGTTACCAAGAGTGTGAAGGAAGAGAGGCATGGTGGAATGGAGAGTTTTCTACGTATGTCGTGAGATGGGAGTGGCTTTGTGTGCCTGAATGGGGTTTGGCTCCATTTGAGTGAATCTTGACCCCCTATGAGACCATACCTTCTCTAGAGTGCAGACAGTAACAAGGAGGTCTGAAGGGTGCCTACACAAGTCAGGTTGCATGGAATTGAAGAGTACCTACGGGCATGGGAGAGGCAAGACAATTGTAGGGAGCTTGAGAAGTGTTGGGATGTGAATCCCAACAGTCAGATGACTGTCTACCTTCCCCAGACTCTTCATTTCATATCTGAATATGATTATATAATAGTTGTGTGCAGCCAATGTAAATTGAGTTGATTAATGAAGTGATTCCCTGCTTTGAGTGTGGATGTAGGAAAATTTGCCGAACCACGATAAATCATGTGGTCTTTTCTTATTACTTTATTCTATTTTTGTTATCGTATTTTTCTCTGCTCGTTCTAATCTTTACAATTGGTATCAGACCCATGTTGGCTTGAGCAAAGATGGAGGAAGAAGGAGAAGGTAAAACTTATAACTTCTATGGTAGTTTTACGTTTCATGTAAAACTATGCTTCAAGCGCCACGTACATTGGTGGGATGGCTGGAAGAAAGAGGGGGACTCAGTTGAAGAGGAGAATCCAGTGAAAGGAAAGGATGTTGGGATTCTTATTTTCTCTCCCCTTGAGCTAGCCTTGGTACTTATTGGCCAAACTGTTAATGGTCGGGAAGTTATTGACATTCATGTGGTGAAGGTTGAACACCATGATAGTCCATGTATAGATGTTGGAAAAGAGGTTGTTGTTGAAGAGGATTAACTCAAGAGTTTGTCGGAGGAAGAGTGTATGCCATCGGAGACCCAAGTTGAATCTATTGTTGACTCCCAGGATGAGGAGGGTACAAATAGGAGTGAGGTAGCAGAGCAAAGCTTTGCAGATGACATGGCCTTGGCAAAAATAAAGAGGCACTCCCATCATGATGACAACCTTTGCACAAATAATTTCATAGAAGACTACGAACCTATGGACTTAGATGAAGAAGTGCAAAGACGATTTTCTAGGTTGAAGTGAAAGCAACCATTGACAGGAGCAAAGGACAATGGGCATCTCTCCAAGTTGTTTCAGGCATCACAGGGAGAGAAGGAAGATATTTTCTCCTAACCAGAATCTATTAAGACTCACCAACCCGATTGGATGGATGTGGATGATAGTATCAATGTGGATAATGAGCAGCCTCCTGTGAAGGAGGTAAACAAATTGTTGCAGATGGAGGAGAACACGCTAGATTTGTGGAATAATATTTTGAAGAATAATATTCCTATGAAGTTTTTTTATGTGAACAGGGAGGAGGCAATAGTGACGACTGTCATCAAGGAAGAGGCAGAGTATCCTCGCCTCAGTAAGGAGGAAATTGTTTTTCAAATAGAAGAAGTTCAGCTTTTAAATTTTATTAACTCTGATAGAATTTGGAGAAGGTTCATTCAAAATTTTCTTGAACAAATTTTGGCGATGTTAAAATCTTCGCTAGGTCTGGTTCGAATGTAAGATCGAACATGGAAGCAGGGATGCCAGTGCATGGCTGTACCGGTTGGCCTTCACGGGGGAGATTGTTGGGATGTGAAGCCCAATAGTCACATGACTATCTACCTTCTCCAGACTCTTCATTTCATATCTGAATATGATTATATAATGTTTGTGTGCAACCCATGTAAATTGAGTTGATTAATGAAGTGGTTCCCTGCTTTGAGTGTGGATGTAGGCAAATTTGCCGAACACGATAAATCGTGTGTTGTCTTTTCTTATTGCTTTATTCTATTTCTGTTATCGTATATTTCTCTGCTCATTCTAATCTTTACAAGAAGTGGGGGCCGAGTGGCCATAAGTTGATAGAGGAAGGCTCAGGCTTGAGTTCATCTTCCAAAAGAAAGAGAGGGCATCTGAGAGGCTCAAGGAAGAAACTAGCGAGGTGCACCCTATGGATTGGTTTTCCACTTGAGGACAATGATGACCTAGATGATCCAAAAGACCCATAGGATGATAGCACAAACAGTGAAGGAAGAGGCAAGGAACTTGCATTAGCAAGTGGTTCTCAGTTTGCTAGCCTAATCTATTTTTTGAGTAATGTATATGCAAACGATTGTAGTCTGGTTGGATATGCAATAGACTAGGTGATAGGTGATCCATGGATGATGGTTTTTGCTTCTAAACTCTTTATTTTGATGGTTTTGACTTAGGAGAAGTATTTATAACTTTATGTATTTCATGTTTTTTATATCAATAGAAATCAACATTAATCGATCAAAAAAAAATCTATCAAAATTGTTGGTCACAATGTGGCTAATCAACAATGACCCCCAAAAATAGGCCCTTGTTTTGTGAAAAGCAAGATAATAGGGCCAAATATTGCATATAGAAATGTCTTGTGGATCAACAACATTTAAGTGGAGAATAAAGTGCCTTGAAATTTAAAATGGTATAGAACCCAAATAAGTTTGAAATGACATAGGAGAAAGCACACTAAAGCAAGGGACCCAAAAAGGAGTGTGAAAATTTATGACACTACAATGACCATCTTCCTCCCTAATGCTATGAGTATTTATTAGATTTACTTATACCCTCATATAGTAATAGTTGGTTTATATGTTCCAATGTATGGATTTATATTAATATCTTATCTATGCATTTTCAATTCATAAAAATGTTGGACAATTTCTTTTATGAATATATTAGAGAAATAAGGGTTTAAGCTCTATATTTTCAATGACATTAAGGAAGTAATCATGTATTGTGGGTAAGTTAGAGAATATTGAAAAAATCTCTATTTTTCTTTATTCTTGATGATGTTGTGAAAGAAGTTCATTCCATTGGAATGCTAATGTAATAATGTTCTATGTTTCCTTATTATTCTAACACTTATAATGATACTATGATTTGATAAGAGATTGTTAGAAGTGTATTATTTTCCTCTCTCTTCATCTTAGATACTAGGGTGGATAAGGGAGAATCAAATGTGTTTATCATGTATATATCCTTATTTATGTCTTCTCTATGTGTGGAAAAGAATCTTGATTATACATGTTATTAAAATCTAAGAAAAATGAACATTGTTACTAATATTTCTTAAACACGCTCTTTTTTATAAATAAGGATTGAGTTGCAGTTGAGAAAAGAAATATTAATCTCTCTTTTTGTGTTTATATCTCTTTGATCCTTAAAAATAAAGTTATGATAATTGCTTGACAAAGTAATTTGTGAATGAATTCTCTTCATGGTTGATAAAACTTCGATATTATCAAAAAATTTAAAATATTTTATAATTATTGGATTTTTTTTGCTACAATTTTGAAAATAATATGTGCAAGCTAGTTACTCTTACTGTATTGTGGTGTTCAATGTTCATTAATAACTCAACTATTGGAATAATAAATGAATGAACAATGATTTATAATGTCTATTTTGATATTACGATTGAATATAATCAATCCCTAATATCTTTAAATATCATTTAATCATTAAAAATTAAAAGAATGCTTGCATATGTGATTTGTAACTAGGTACATATACTAGTTACATGCAAGGTTTCTATGTGTGTGAAACAACCTAGTATATATGTTAGAATAAATTGCAGTGATGATGAGTTATCCATCAGCATACATTATTTCATGTCTCTAATTTATTGATTAGTTTTATTTTGATCATATAATAATTATTATCACCTCTCTCTTCCTTGAATGTGTACTTTAATGACATGGACGTTTACAGTGATATTAATGAAGGAATAGTGAAATGTGGCTTAAGATAAGTTAGATAATATTATTGCACATTATTACATTTTATTATGTTGTGTTGTGAAACAATATCATTGCATTTGTGTGTTTATGCAAAGTTGCTCTTTATTTCTTTATCATTCTACACTTATAATGGTGTTGTGTGTTGATAAGAGATTATTACATGTGCATTATTTCCCTATTTCTCTTCATGTGATTATCTTTTAGGGTGGATAAGGGATCATAAAATGTGTTTATCATGTATATGTTTGTATTTATGTTCTCCGTATGTGTGGGAAAGAATTTATTGATTATATGTGTTAATAAAAGCTAATAAAAAATAATATTGTTAACCATCTTTCTTAAATATTCTCTTGTTTATGAATAAAGATTTAGTTCTAGTTGAAGAAAGCAAAGTGTACTTTAATATCTTATGATTTATAATGACATTAATGAATCATGTCTCATGGGTTAAGATAAGTTAGAGAATGTTAATACTCTCTATTGTGCTTGATTTAGGATGGTGTTAGAAAATAATACCATCTTATTACTATGTTTATGTAAAGGTATTCTCTATTTTTTTATCATTCTAAAACTTATAATGATGTTGTGTTATAAGATATCATTAGTAGTGTATGATTTTCTCTCTTCATATGATCCATTATCAGGGTGGATAAGAGATCATCAAATATGTTTATCATGTACAATTTCTTATTTATGTTTTCTCTTTTTCTAGGAAATAATCTTGACTATATGCGTTAGTAAAATCTAATAAATGAATTTTTTATCCACCTTTCATAAAAACTCTCTTGTCTATGATAAAGATTCAATTGTAGTTGAGAAAATCAATGTGTACTTTAATGGCTTATAATGATTTTAAATGATATTTAGGAAGGAATCGGGTCTTGTGGGTTAAGATAAGCTATGTAATGTTAGTGATGTCTATTGTTCTTGATTTAGAATGGTATTATGGAAGAATATTATCTCATTGGTATGATTATATAAAAAATTTGCATATTTATTTATCATTCTAATACTTATAATGATGTTATTAGTTGATATGAGATTATTGAAGTGTATGATTTTCATCAATCATCATAGGATTAGCTGTTGGGGTGGATAAGAGACCATCAAATATTTTTATCATGTATATCTTCTTATTCATGTTTTCCTTGTGTGTGGGAAAGAATCTTGATTGAACATGTAAGTAAAAGCTAAGAAAAATGAACGATGCTTGATTATGAATACGGATTGAGTTACATTTGATAAAACCAACATCAAACTCTCTTTTATGTTTTTATCTCATTGATTATTAAAAAGAAAAGAGAACAAGTGAAATAAATAGTGATTCTATCTCTCTTCCCTCTTTGTTTTTGATTAAGTGAAAATGGGTTTTGAAGGACCTCGAACCCCTTTACATCAGAAAAAAGAAAGATAAAGCATTGAAAGCCCGACTAGATAGAACAATCAAAAACAAAGACAGTGACTGCCCCAAAAGACAGCAGGGCCAGTAAAACCAGCCCAAACAACCAACTACAAAGGCCCTCATTTGGCCTTGTGGGAACGAAGAGTCATATCAAAAGAGGGATTGGACATCTTTAAATGCTTTCCCTTAAAAGTAATCCAACCATCTTCAACTTTAGCTGCCACAACAGACCAATCTGAAGGGCCCAGCACTGATCTTTTCAGAGTGGAAAAAGGGTGCCAAAAGAGGGAACAGCAACCGTCGCGGGCACAGAGTCACAACCAGCATAAGTTGTGCCAGCACCCTGTGAAGCAGTCAGCAAGGAAAGAGGTACCACCATCACGGACACACAATCACCACAAACAGGAGGGACAAAATTTGTATCAACACGTGAAGAAACTAGCAGGATAAGAGGCAGCAATCCATTTTCAGTAGAGGGGATAGCAGCATTCGGTATCATAGCATCATGAATCATAGAAGCATCCTTAGTGGCAATCGAAGAATCTTTCATTGTCACTAAAGAGACTGATCCAACCAAAGTAGAAACCCCAACATAAATAGGAGATTTCCTAACCATATAATGTTGGTGAGAGGCCCCCGACCACCATGAAGCCAAAGAATTTTTATTCTCGATCCCACAATTCCCCATCGCATGACCAGTTTTGAAACATCTACAACATCGGAAAGGAATACCCTCGTAATCCAAAGTCTGGACCCAGCTGCCAAAAGAGGAGTTGATGACAATTTCTGTTGGCAAACCCTTAGAAACATCTAGCTCAACCAGAATGCGAGCAAACGTAGTATAATAAATCCCATAGGAGTCATTATCCACCATAATGAAGCTCCTGATAGAATTACCAATATTCTCAAAGAGAGAATCAGCCCACAAGTATAGAGAAAGGTAAGGAAGCCTAACCTAGATCGAAATTTTGTTGAACGTCTCTGAAAGGGGGTTAAAATCAGAGTACCAAGGTTTGGCCAACAGTGGCATATTATCTTTCTCATAGAAAAAACTTTCACACAGGATTTTTCCTCTGTCATTAGTATCCTCAAATTTAGCAACAGATAAACCTTTAGCCATAGGGAAAATTTGAACTATACTAGAAATTAGGGGATCCCAGTGCTGGGAAATTCATTTGTGTAGCTCCGGGAGGCTTGGCCAAATACCCTTGAATCTACAGATAGCACTATGCTCTATGAAGACCTTCACATTATTCACAATTTCTTATTCAAACTCCTTATTCACATTAATGTAAGCGATACGGGAGATAGGGATAAACCCTCTCCCAATCCCTCTATGTGAAGAAGGAACCCTAGCAGATAAGCATTCAGTGTCATGGCGAGGGCCCCCAACGGCCACTGATGCCCAAGAGGGACCAGCATCCTTGATTGATCCAACGGGGTGATCACTAGCAGGGGGCATGCAGGGGAAATAGCGGGAGAACCAAGCGCGGGCTGTTTCAAACACTCCATCGCGCGCAAACGTAGGAATGTTGACATGGGAACGTAGGAATGCTTCTTCCCTCTTTGTTTTTATATTGATAAAAAAATGGGATTAAACCAAGGCTTAGACCCTTTTGCAAAGTAACAACCAAGGGGAAAATGAAACCACACGATATTGTAACGTCCTAAAATTGCACCCCTCACCATTTTTGACTACATTTGGGTCTTTTCCTTAGTGTTTGCGCCCCTCAGCTTGATTGGAGACCTGAATATGCTCATGTGCATCAAAAACACATTTCAATTCAACCTTGTGTTATGCCCACACCTTGATCTTGCCCCAAAATAGAGTAGGACCAAGTCATAGAGCCCTGGGATCCCCTATTTGGGACCTCCCTTGATCCTCTCCCCTTGGAGCTAGCTCAAATTTGAAGCGGGAATTTCCTCCTATGTCGGCTCAAGTCAAAAAATCAGTCAATTAAACCCACTGGAAAGTATATAAGAAGGATTTCCCCTCTTATTTGACAACACATAAGATCCTATAACAAGAAATTCTAATGGAATTCAATCAAGCATCAAGCATTCAAGAGCAATTGATCATTTTCAGTCTTCCTTCAAGCTTTGGAGCAGCAATAGAGACAAGACTTCAAGCATTAAAGAGGAGATCAACATTCTACTTCATAAAACCTGTAGACACTTAAAAAATAATTATTTTTAATTATTTTTAATTCCTCACATAATTAATTAATTAATTATGTTAATTCAAATTCTCCTCAATATTAATTAAATATAATTGATATTGTCACTATAGTATGTGACTGATTTATGTAATAAATCAATCCCTTTCTTTATTCTTCTAAAAGATTAAATCCTCACAAATCTTCCTCTTGGATAATTAATTTCAATTAATTAGTTAGCCCACATGATTCCTACAAACCATCTTCTTAATTCATCATTAACCTAATAAAGTCTTCTAGAAACTCCCAAAACTCAATTAACCTTATTCTTCTAATTTTTAATTCCCTCCACTCATTCTCTCTCCTAGTCAAATCCTCCTACAAATCCTAATCCCACCTAAAATTTCCTCTAATCCCTCTCCTAATGAGTTTCTAATGGCTAATCATCATGATTAGCCACGAAGTCAACTCCTTGTCCCTTCCATCCAACCACTAGCTTTTAATGCTCTTTTCCTAGGTGAATGTGAGATCTTAAAAATCTCACAATCCTCTAGACATCTCCTCTCCCAAGGAATTTTTAATTCCTTCTTATTCCTCCAATCCCCATGATTATCCCTTTTTGGAGAATTTTAAATTCCTCCTCCCCATTCTTCAAGGAATGTCACATCCCTTGCTCCTCTCAAGGCACATTGAGAAGTCTTCCCAATGCACTTTGCTCTTCTCAAGTTACCTTGGGAAGTCTTCCCAATGTACCTTGAGGAGTGTGGAGATAAGAAATGCCTTTAAGGCATATCTCTTGGTCTCCACACCCTCTCTTGGGTCTTGTGTGAGCTCACAAGCAATCCTAGCCCTTCATCTTGAATCCATCCTAGCCATCCATTCTTCCTCCCCTCTTCCTATAAATTGAGGACTCCATCCCTCCATTCTTCATCTCCAAGTTTAGTAATCTTATGCTGTCCTTTTGAGCCCAGGAAATCATCTTGGCAACCTTATCATATTCAAATCATGTCTCCTCCACACTTGATCATCTCATCCTTATCATCTTCCAAATCCATTCCATTTGTGCACAACATTGGAGAGCCATCCACATCAAGCAAGCAAGCAAGAGGATCACATCAAGTGGAGCATCACCAAGGGGTGCCTTCACTTCATCAAGCTCAATCCGAGGGAGAGGTCTTTTTCCCCTCTTCATTCTGGCACGCCCGGTGGGACCCACGTCTCAAATTTAATGATTTTTTTTTTGAGTTTTTTTTGTGAGTTTTTTTTTTCGCAAGTTCACAACTGTTTATGCATCAGCATGACTATTTTTGAATTAGTGCAAGTGCATGTTAATCAGCACGAACACCTCAGATTCGGCATGACTGCAGGAGAAATTCAAAAAAAATTGGGCATTCGCCCATAAAATTCTTCTATCTCCTCATTCTTCCTCTTATGCATTTTCTCACTTCTATTTATTTTCTATTTCTGCTTGAGTGCGAGCGTTTTTGTAAAAAACATTGAATATCAGCGCGACTGCATTTTTTCCTTTTCTGTTATATAATCTGTTTAGTTTTAATAATTTGTCTGTTAGTTGCTCTATTTATTTTAATCATTTGTTTAGTCTTAATAATCTGTCTGTCCGCAGCTCTGTTTAGTTTTAATCATTTGTTTAGTTTTAAATAATTTATCTATCTACAGCTCTGTTTAGTTTTAATCATCTGTTTAGTTTTAAATAATCTATCTTTTATGTTTGTGAAAAGTGTGAAAGTAGGAGAGTGTGCTCTTGTCTATCTAGACAATCATAAATCCAGACCTTTGGCACTTTTTTATCTGTTTAGCGCGACTATCTGCTCTGTTATCTGGTATGTTTAAATTAGGAATTAGAGTAAAATTTATTCTGTTTTTCACCATATCTATTTATCTTCACTCCAATTTCCTCCAAACTTCACTAGATTCCCCGCATTGCCATTTTGCACATTTCCTTCCTTGGGGGTCTTATCCCAAAATCCACTTTTTGAAGCCCAAAATCCCACATTCCTCTATTTTTAGGGTTTGCCATAACTCCTTCCCCTTTTATCCAATCACCTCCAAATTTTTCCATATTGTCCATCTCCAACTTTTGCTTCTTTGTCCCTCTTGGATAAATTTTTCCATTCCTTCATCTCTCCTCCAAAATCCCCACTTTTTTGCTTGCTTATCCCTTGGAAAGTAGCAAAAACCTAGTCAAACACCATTTACCCATCAAATTTTCCTCCAAATCCACATTTGTCATTAGTAAAAAAAAAATTATTCATGTTTTTCTACTTATTCCCAAAAATTCAAAAAAATTAATATTTTTGTCATTTTGTTGTCTTTTGCAAGACGCTTGTTGAAGACTTCATTTTTCAAACTACTAATCAAGTTGTTTTGCAGGTTGCCTAAGAAATCCGACCAAACATTGTGCATTTATTTAAATTAGGCACCTAGATATTAATTAAAATGGAATGAACCATTGTCTTATGTGTCTTTAAGAAAAGTGTAAAGGTAGGAGAGTATGCTCTCATCTAGCTAGACGATCAGAAATCCAGACCCTCCAACCTTTTCTTGTTTGATTGCATGTTTACCTCTAGCAGGCCTACCCTCCCAACTTTCTCTTTGAGAAGGTAAGAGGGGAACGACCCAAGTGAGTACACCTAGACCTACGGTTCCCAACTCACTATAATAAATAGGCCATTGACTACGAAAGGGTCAATGGTTGGGGCTAAATGAGAGTTCACTCTCACATTGGGTGCTTAGTAGGATCCTAGAGATCTCAATCACGCTTGCGCGACTACTAAGTTCTTGGTGCTTTGTTGGGCTATAGGTCTCAATTGCACTTGCGCAACTTCGAAGGGTAGCTCCTAATGGGAAGACTTACTAAACACCTTGTTCATAGTGGCCAAAAACCTTCTAGTCATTGGTGCAGGAGGTCGAACTTCTGAAGCCGCCCATATTTTTACGGCCCTTAGTAGAGACACAAAGTTCGCCATGAGGGGTTTTCATGGGAATTGATGCTTGGCTTCCCCGAGAAGTGAGTGTCGTGGAGGGGAGCCAGTGGGGTCAAACATCTAAGTGTCCGCTCTGGGTAAGTGTAGTTGGGAAACCGATTGGGATCCAATGACTATTGTCCTTGCTAGCCTTAAGAATGTTGTATATGAGCATGAGTGTCTTTAATATAATATGCATTTGATCATTGTGTTTGTTTTGTTTGATACATACTTGCCAAAAGAAGACTAAAAATATATCACTATCCCCAAACACTTTGCAAAAACACTTGTCAAGACACAAACAATTGTCTAAGTCATTACCCACACAAAGTCCAAAATTGCGTCAAAACTCTGTCCATTCCATGTTTCATAAGCCCAAGAGAGAAGCTAAGAGTCCATCCTCTCCATCAACATTCAAGATTGTCCTTTGAAACACCAACTATCGTCCAAATCAGGGTGGTCGTGTCCCTTCATATAACTTGCCATTCAAATATATCCTCCATTGAGTCATGTTCATGTCAAGAACAACCTAGTCATCAAGTTTCTTCTAAGCCATCACTATAATACCTCCTCCATCAATCATCCTCAAATTTCCTAAGGACTTAACACATTAAATCAATCTCCCACCGTTATCAAATCAATTATCAAAATTCAAATCCAATTATCCTCTAATCCAATTTAACCTTGCGTGAAGGTTACATGCCTTGTGAAATTCCATTTAGACCTCATCATTAATCAATTGGCTCTCGTGCTTGAAGGGGAATCCTCTCCAAGTACCTTTTGCCTAATCCTTTTGAGTCGATCAAGACTCTTAACTCACGTCTTTACTTTTCTTAGGGTCATTAGTCAACCCTTGGTATAAGAGAGGCTTTTTAATCATCAATCCAATGTCTAAATTCTACACAACTTAGCCATCACCTTACTTGTGGTTGCATCCACCACCTAAAATCCTCATCCAAGGACTAAGGTGTCAAATCCTAATCAAATCCGGGCTCTAATCCAAGAACCATACCAATCAACAAAATCCCTTGTCATAAAAGACAAAATCCAAAATTCCACAAATATCTTGTTAAGTCCTTTCATCACAAATTTCCCCCTCCAAACTTTTCCAAGGTTATTCGTGTATGGTTACAACTCGATCCCAAAAGAGAAATATGGCTGAACAACAATATGGCATGCCAAACATTACTGCCCTATATGAAGATCCCATGCAAGATCCTACACAAAGTGGGCAACCTAGAAATCAAGATCACAGCCAAAATCCTAACATGGTTAGCCAAGATAAACTTTCTCCGGAAGTGCAAACTTTCCTAGCGGATTCTTATAACCAAGAGATGATGGAAAAGTTTATTCAACACAATCCTACTACACTTCTAAAAACTCTCCTTGAAAATGGAGCTCAACTTCCACCTGAATTTAATAGATCCTCTCTCGCCCAACAACCACAAGGAGACATCACTCCCACACAAAGTGTTGCACCTATTATTCAGACTCAATTAATTGCAGCCCCATCAATCATCCAAGCTCAATCAATACCACCCATGGCACATCCCACCATGGTCTCCATCCCACCTTATTCCTCCTTACCATCTATACCACTATCAAATCCGATCTCATCTATTCTCCAACACACTTCTATACCACCTCCTTCCATTCAACCACATATTTCTATTCCACAAACTTCCCTTCCTGCCAACAATGTAGCAAATTTCATCTGGGTCGTACTCAATCCTGTCACAACAGTTTGCAGACCGCAACCAACTATCACACAAATCCCTGCGACATCGGTCCTCACATCGCACGTTCCCACCTCCTCATCATATCAATACATTGGTGGCAGTGCACCTTCTTTGGCTCACCCAATTCTTGGGGCAAATACAATTCTGTAAAGCGGAAAAATCGAACCCTAGTCGTTCTCCCCTCCCCAACTCCAAGGAGAGAGAAGGGAGAGTCACTAGGGTTGATGGTTTTCACTTAGGAGGGAATTTACATTCAAAAGAGGGGTTGAAACCCACAAGATCTAATCCCACGCAATGCAAGATTGGATTCTATATGAGTTTCAAGGGTTGTGATAGCAAGGATACCCTCTTTTGTAAAGAATGTAGATAGAAAGATTGAACTAGGAATGCATGTAGAAGCAAGAAAGATTCACTTATAAATAGAGATAGGGATATGATATGAAGCTGCGGACCTGGAATTAGAAGTAAAATGTTGAGACGACGTTGTCCTGCAAATTTGAGCAAAAGTTGATGGGACGATGGCGCCCGGCGTGCACACGGTCCTCCGAAAAATCCGCGAAACGAAGGGGGATCTGTTCGTCTCTGCACAAGGATTCCAGATCTTCAATTTCAGTCGCGTACCTGCAACCTACACATAGAAAAGCGAAGACGATTCGGGGGTTAGGGATTAGGGGTTTGCCCTTAGGTCAAACCCCGATTTTGGAATTAACCAAGAAATGAGAAATGTTGTAAATGTAAATGACTGTAATGTAAAACAAGTACTAGTACCTTGTTGTAAGGATGTTTGTATCCTTATATGCGAAGGTATAGATGTTGTTGTTTGTTGTATGTTGTATGTTGTAGCATGTGATCTCCTCTTCAATGGTTGAATCCTTGTCTTGAATGCAACACCTAGCCTTGAATGGAGACTTAGAATGATCAATTGCTTGAAGGAATGCTTGGATGCTTGAATGCTTGAATGTTTGAATGTTTGAATATTGTTTCCAACTTTTTCCATCCTCTCCCCAAAATGAGAGGAAAAGTAGTTTATATACTTGCCAATTAGGGTTAAAAGACTGATTTTCATGACCTTAGGCCGACCAGGAAATATTATTTTCCAAATTGCAAACAAAAAGACCCGAAGTCCCATAGGAGACCGGGCCCAAAAATAGGGCCAGGGACCAGGGCGCTGGGCGCTCTGGTCCCACCTCCCGGGACAGCAGGGTGCAAGGAGGATCAGGTCAGGGTGCTTGAAAAATACAGTTTTTGGTGTCGTGAGCAAGTTTCGGGGTCTCCATTCAGGTTCAGTGTTGCGTCGCCATCGTGAAGACCCAAATGCAGTCGAAATTGCAAGTGTCGCAATTTTAGGACGCTACATTTAGCCCCCACTTTAGCGGGAGTATAAGCGTACACTCATACTTCCGGTAAAGTACAAGGAAACAATATTGAAAAACTTTCACCACGTCAAGGAGGCAAGATACACCAAGCCCCCAGTGGACTAAGGATCTTACGACTTCGATTGACAAAGTAAAAGGGAAGATCACGAGGGAGAACCATGACTGTCAGTAGTAAGGTTCCCTCACTATGAGTCATTCAAGCAAGATATCAAAAATTTTCAAGGCAAAGCTAAATTTGTCAAGAAATTTTCAAGTATCTTGAAAAGATATGAACGGGATGTATGCCCCCCTACGTTAAAGCGATCGCACACGCCTCACTGGGGGTGATTGCTTTAAGGTAGTGATACATATAAGAAATGAGAAAGGAGCACGTTATCGCAAGGATTTAGCCCCCAAGTGTGAGATAAGCCCAAGGATAATAGACACAAAACACAAAGCACCAGGTGACTTCGCTTCCCTCGGGGTCAGTATGCTGTATGATAATTAATGTATATCATATGTATGTATGCATAATTGTTCTTCATTCCCCAATCAAGGAAGGTCACCTAGAAGAAGGGAACACATGTGTCTTTTGAGTCAACATGAGAGAGAACAAAAGAGATCTCAATGTTTTGCATCGTCCTCAAGTAGACAACACTAAGGACAACAAATAGAAGAATGAGAATAACATATAGAAGAAGTAACAAAAGAAATAGAGGAGGAGAGAATCTGCTATGCTAATGAAACTAGTCTAGCACGTCATCTACCCCCCGATCTTGCTTATCAATGTTTCGGGAAGGTAAGGAACACGCTAGAGGAGGAACATCCAACACAGTAGATGGAGCTATCACAAGATCCAAACAAGGGCTATGTTCATATCCCAAGCCACGGTGTTCTTGTCTAGGAGCTAGGATAAGTGCTTTAGAAAATTCATTAGATAAATGGTTATCAATATCAACAAGTTCATATTCACTATTAGAATGAACAGGAGTAACATTTTCATCATGAATAATATTTTCATCTATATCATCATCAAGATTTATAAAAATAGGATCTTTAACTCGCACAGGATCAAGACCATCATGCATCTTATGTTTAGGAGATTTTGGCTCAATTTTCGGCTGAGGAGAAAATGGAATAATACTAGCTGAAGGTGTTTTTGGGGATTGCAAAGTTTGAGAAGCAGCTACCTGAGCTCGAAGACGATGCTTTCGTCGGCGTTCACGTGCAGAACGATTTCATCTAGTCTTAGTAGGAAGTTGCAAAGATTGAGGAGGAGGAATGTTCTCATCCTTATCACTTGGGTGTTTAGGTTGTGGTCTCTTAGGCTGAACAATAGGAGAAGAGGAAGGTCTCTTCTCTCCATAGGAGGAAGGAGGAGGAACTGCTCCATATAAGGGAGGAATATTTGGTTTAGGAAGGAGACCAAGTCCATCATGATGAGGAGGTATAGGTCTACTTTTAGGAAGTTTATTAAATATAGGCATAGTCACATTCATAGGAATGGGTTGGGAATCTTCTTGAGGAAAGACATTAGTTTTATCTTTCAAAGGAAGAACTTCCTTCTCAAGAACGATAGGAATATCAAGTTTGAGTGTTCTAGGTTCACTTAGAGATAGGATCATATCTTTTTTCCACTTTTGATAAGATTTGAAAAGATGATCACTTCGCGGAGGAAGAGATTGGAATTGTTTAGGCCAAAAATAATCAATAGGAATGCTAGAAGTTCTTTCAGCTGGTTTAAAGAGACTATGATTGACAGTAACAACTTCACCATTATGGGGAAATTTCAAACACTTGTGGATAGGAGAAGCAATAGCTTTCATGGAAGATAGCCAAGGATAGCCTAGCTTCACACGAAATTGTTCGGATGATGGAATAATAGCAAAGTCCACATCAAGGGATTTGTTATGGACCTCAATAGGTAATGTAATAGAACCAATTGCAGGAGAAGAAAATGCATCAAATAATTTCACAACCACATTTGTTTCATCATAGATCACTTGATTCAATTGCAAAGTAGAAAGAAATTCTTAAGTAATGATATTAACCATACAAGAAGGATCAATAAGCACTCCACGGCAAGGTGTATTGTTGACTTTTGCAACTATATATAAAGGACCATCAGGTGCCCTGATAGTTTCACTGGAATCAAATGTGATGGAAGGTTCTTTAGGGATTTTCTGTTGCTCCACAAAGTTAATCACATTCGGAGTCATAGACACAAGATCATCAGGTGAGACAGAGGAATCAGTAGTATCAATCGCATTAGAGGTATGAGAAGGCAATGGATCAGTGAAAATCTGAAGATTTTGGTTAGGAGGAGCTACAGATGTCTTGCCTTTATCATTCACACCAGAAACAGAGATAGTATTATTATTAATCAAATCTTGAATTTTCCCCTTTAAAGCAAAACATTTTTCAGTATCATGCCCAGGTTGACGATGAAATTGACAAAAAGATTTGTTATCAAAATAGGGTGAATTAATTTTTGCAGGATCAATTTGCCTTATAGGAGGAAGAGTAAGCACATTTTGCTCCAATAACTTATTCATAATACTATGCAATGATTCATTCAAAGGAGTAAACTTTCTTTCTTTCTTGAAAAACTTAGAAATAGGAGACACACCTGATGCTGCATTCACATTGTTGTTGATGATGTTTTCATTGAATTTAATGGACTCTCTGTTCGGTTTAAACTTCCCAAATGGTTGTTGACTACTATCACCCTTATCACTCGGAACCATAGGATGTGATTGTTCCATTTGACTCACAGTCAGTTGATAATTGTGAAGAGTTGCGCACAACTGTTGGAAAGAAGTAAACTCAGAAAACAGGAGTTTGTCTCGAATATCTTTTTGTAAATTAGAAATAAAGATTCTTTGAATGTCAATGTCAGGTACTGGAAGAGAAATTTGAGCATACAAATGCTTATATCTACCAATGAAATCAGTCACTTTTTCTTTAACACCTTGTTTACAATGCATTAAATCAATCAAAGTAACTTTAGGACTTATATTGTTTTGAAATTGTTGAATGAAAGCATTTGCAAGTTGTTCGAAAGAAGTAATAGAATAGGAAGGCAACGAGCAATACCATTGTAGGGCTTTGTCTCTTAATGTTCTAGTAAACAGTTTTGCAAGCAACCTTTGGTCATAAGCAAAATCAGTACATATTGTTTGAAAGGTCTTAACATGTGTTAGAGGATCACCCTTACCATTATAAAGCTCCAAATGCGGAATTTCAACATGTTTAGGGGGAATAGCTCGGACAATGTCAAGAGAAAGTGGGCTCGCAACATCAAATGTGGGCACACTAGACTTAGATTGATTCATAGAGGCAATTTGTTGCTGTAAAGAAGAGACAGTTTGTGCAAGATTGTTAATGGTCGCTTCAGTCGAAGAATTCATATTAGACGTGTTAGATTGTGATGGAGGTGTTATGTTATTGAAAGAAGGTAGAGAGTAAGGTGGTGGGACACTATGATAGTTAGTCATAGGGGATGATTGGACAGGAGGGACACTACAAGGAGGAATGGAAGGGTTAAATGAATTGCCCCCTTGTGTCATGTTCATTTGTGGAGATACAAGAGGAACACTCACTGAAGGAATGAATGAAGAAGTTGGATTGAATGAAGGAAGAGGGTTGATTGAAGAAGAGGGATTGCCCCCATGACTAGTGATCATAGGAGGAATGTCTTGTATTGAAGTAGTCATTATGTTTGATGTAAAAGTAGGTATACTAGCAATAGGAGTCGTCAAAGGAATAGAATGATTGTCTTGAGTAGGAGGTTGTGTATAACCTAAGGTTTTGGCACAACTTTTCATCGGCATCACATTCGAATCCACAATGTGTGCAATACCACGCAAAATATCAATTCCATTCTTATCACTTTGAAGCATACGTTTTAGACCCTCAATTAAAGGAAGAGCTTGACTATCAGGGTATTCTTGAGACATCCATTGTTGAAAATCATCAAATTGGTTATCCAATTTTGAAAGTTGTTCTACATAAACCTCATGGAGAGCTTCTTCATCATTAAGAGGATTAGAGGAATTACCCATGTCCTCGTTAAAAAGACCATTCAAATTAGGTTCCATCTCCTCAGTAATTAAACCTTGGAAGGACTTAATTCTAAGGCTTCGTCTAACGGGAATAGTGTAAGTAGGGCTTATTGTTGTAAAACTCATGCACTAAAGAGAGAGAGAAGATTTTGAATTTTAGAGGTAGCAAATTTCAGTAAAACCAGCCAATCTTCTAGATTTAAGCTGTTAAATACAATCAGGACAATCTCCCGAAATTTCGGAAAAAATGTCCGGGACCGTGGCGCTCGGGGTGCACACGGTCCTCGCAACTTTTTTCGAAATTTGCAGGGATGAAAGTTATGATGATTTTACAGCTAACCTAAAAAAATTGAGTGATTTTACGATCTGTAGATAGGCCAAATTAAAGTTGCAATCTCAAAATTGAACCCTACCAAGATTGTCGAAAAATGCAAAATTTGAATTTTGAAAAAGAGAGGGAAACTGAAATTTTGAATTTTATGATTTTAGAGGGAATACCAAAAGCAATGCAAGTTTTGAAATTTGAAGGTTGACTCAATTTCACGCAAAATTCAATTTTGAAAGCGGAAATCAAAGTTGTTGTAATTAAGCACTTAATTTCAAAAGTCACAAATTGCAAAAATTTGAATAAAGCACTGAAATTTCGAATGAATGATAACACACTTTTCAGATTTAGGACTGTAAGAAACACAATTTTGACACAAATTTCAATTTCAACAATTTTTGAATGATTAGAAGCCTCAATCCAAGCAATCACTAGACCAACTTTGACTGTAATTTTGAAGGTGTTAAAATTGATAAAATCAGCCAAAATTCTGGATTTTAGCAGAAAAATACAGTAAGATCTAGCTCCCAAAATTTCGGAAAAAATGTCGGGGACGATGGCGCTCGGAGTGCACACGGTCCTCGCAACTTTTTTCCAAATTTTCAGGGATGAAAGATATTATGATTTTATTGCGGAATCCAAAGTTACAGCCGATTTGGAGATGTTTTGATCAGTAAAATTGTCAGACAAAGGTTGAATCAAGAGGGTTTCAAAAATTAGGGTTTTGACACTTAACCACTTAATTTTCAAAATTAACGCACAAATATGAATTGATAATTTGTAATAGAAGGGCAGATCTGAAACAAGCATTAACAATTAAACATTTCACAAGTTTAATTACTTAAAAAGAAAATTTAGGGTTTTTATGCAATTAGCCTCTAAAATTTTGCAAAAGATCAAATATGGAAATGTAATCAAGGAAAGCAAAATTTTCAGATCTAACCATGAATAATCAGAATGAGGATGTTCACGTCGGGTTCACCAAAATGTAAAGCGGAAAAATTGAACCCTAGTCATTCTCCCCTCCCCAACTCCAAGGAGAGAGAAGGGAGAGTCACTAGGGTTGATGGTTTTCACTTAGGAGGGACTTTACATTCAAAAGAGGGGTTGAAACCCACAAGATCCAATCCCACGCAATGCAAGATTGGATTCTATATGAGTTTCAAGGGTTGTGATAGCAAGGATACCCTCTTTTGTAAAGAATGTAGATAGAAAGATTGAACTAGGAATGCATGTAGAAGCAAGAAAGATTCACTTATAAATAGAGATAGGGATATGATATGAAGCTGCGGACCTGGAATTAGAAGTAAAATGTCGAGACGGCGTTGTCCTGCAAATTTGAGCAAAAGTTGACGGGACGATGGCGCCCGGCGTGCACACGGTCCTCCGAAAAATCCGCGAAACGAAGGGGGATCTGTTCGTCTCTGCACAAGGATTCCAGATCTTCAATTTCAGCCGCGTACCTGCAACCTACACACAGAAAAGCGAAGACGATTCGGGGGTTAGGGATTAGGGGTTTGCCCTTAGGTCAAACCCCGATTTTGGAATTAACCAAGAAATGAGAAATGTTGTAAATGTAAATGACTGTAATGTAAAACAAGTACTAGTACCTTGTTGTAAGGATGTTTGTATCCTTATATGCGAAGGTATAGATGTTGTTGTTTGTTGTATGTTGTATGTTGTAGCATGTGATCTCCTCTTCAATGGTTGAATCCTTGTCTTGAATGCAACACCTAGCCTTGAATGGAGACTTAGAATGATCAATTGCTTGAAGGAATGCTTGGATGCTTGAATGCTTGAATGTTTGAATGTTTGAATATTGTTTCCAACTTTTTCCATCCTCTCCCCAAAATGAGAGAGGAAAAGTAGTTTATATACTTGCCAATTAGGGTTAAAAGACTGATTTTCCCGACCTTAGGCCGACCAAGAAATGTTATTTTCCAAATTGCAAACAAAAAGACCCGAAGTCCCATAGGAGACTGGGCCCAAAAATAGGGCCAGGGACCAGGGCGTTGGGCGCCATGGTCCTGGGGGACCAGGGCGCTGGGCGCCATGGTCCTAGGGGACCAGGGCACTGGGCGCCCTAGTCCTGAAGGACCAGGGCGCTGGGCGCTCTGGTCCCACCTCCCGGGACAGCAGGGTGCAAGGAGGATCAGGTCAGGGTGCTTGAAAAATGCAGTTTTTGGTGTCGTGAGCAAGTTTCGGGGTCTCCATTCAGGTTCAGTGTTGCGTCGCCATCGTGAAGACCCAAATGCGGTCGAAATTGCAAGTGTCGCAATTTTAGGACGCTACAAATTCATCATTATCAAAGTCCACAACAAGACCTCATCAAGGAAATTCAAGACATGAAAAATATCATCAAGGACATGAAACAAAGGACTAATAAAAGGAAAACTTACTCATTTGAAGAGTTTTTCCCTTGTCCTTAGGACCTGTTTATATCAGTTGCACCCTATCCCTCAGGATTTGAGATCCCCAAATTCACCAAGTATGAAGGCAAAGGAGACTCCCGCGACCATGTCCAAGAATTCCACATCTTATGCCAAGAAGTCTCCTATAGTGACCTTTATCTTCGTAGACTCTTTCCCAAGAGTCTCACGGGAGATGTCCTCACATGGTTCTCATCTCTACCGCGAGGTTCCATTGTCTCCTTTCCAGACTTGGCAGAAAAATTTGTGGCCCACTATGCTTACAACATGGTTAATGATGTTTCTATGATGGACCTATGCAATACAAAACAAAGGCCCGGAGAAACCTTTGCCAATTTCCTACAAAGATGGCAACATCTTATCAAAAAAATTCCAGTGGGACATGCCAGGAACAACATCAAATTGAGCTATTTCAAAAGAACTTGGTGCCTAAACTTTTGAGACCCTTAATATCCCAACGTATCAAATCCTTCCAAAAATTGACTGATAAGGGCCTCACCCTCGAACGTGTCTTGTTGGAGGAAGGAACCTTGAAACATTACCAGAAATCGATACAAAGTTCTTCCTCTTATCATAACGACAAGCCAAAATTCTAGTCTAAAAATAAAAACATGGTCAATGATGGTGTAACTGATGCAAAGTGGGTCCAAACCGTGGCCGCTCCCCCAAAATCCACCACCAATAATCATCAAATCAATAATCAAAATCAATCCCAAAAACCTCACAACAATGTCTCAATCTAGGGACGACCACCCCGATCAAATAACCGGACTCCAAGAGACTTCACTCCTCTGGCTGAGCCTATTGAAATGGTGTTTCAAAAACTTGTCCAAGAAGGTGTAGTGGTTTTTCCAATCACTCACTCGTTTGATCCCAATCAACCTAAACTAAGATGGTATAATGAAAATGAGTATTGTCAATACCATCGTATCAAGGGACATGATACATGAAAGTGTATGAAGATCTACATACAAGATCTCATTGATAGAGGTGAGATTGAAGTAGCAAATGCAAAACTTGGTAATAACAATGACAAACTCAAAATGTACCAAGAACCCTTCCCGAAGCATGATAAAGGAAAAGGCTCATCATCTAACGCAATGGGTTATGACTATGCTAATCACATAACCGGCTTTGATTTTTTAGTAGGTTGCATTGAACCTACAGACACTCATGTCAATGTCATAACCATCCAAGGAGTTAATCCTCCTTCTTCCCAAAGCAGACCAAATCCTGCTAGGATAGTCATTCAAGGCGCCACGCCTTCCACCTCCCATTTCCAGAATGATTGCAATGTAACTACACATCGATGTAAAGTCCCCATCCAAGGAGTCCCTCCCCCACCAAACCCCCCACCCATGTCTTCCACCCGTCGATATGACCTCCTTGACCAACTTGGGAAGATACCTACGCAGATCTCTATTTTGGAACTTCTCAAGACTTCCCCGATCCATAAAGAAATTTTGGAACAAGCCCTTCTTGAATCACGTGTTCCTGATAACATCAACGCCACCCAATTCCAAGCCCTCATTGGAAACCTTACTGCCCAGCAGCACCTTGTATTTACCTCCAAAGATGCTCCCACAAATGAAGACCATAACAAACCTTTGCACATCGAAGCTCTTATCCACAAGCACAAGGTCAAACGTATCATGATAGACGGTGGATCCGGGCTTAATCTGTGTACATACAAATTAATAAAACAATTGGGACTTTCTGAGGACCTGGTAGACACATCAGGAAGGATCACAATAAAGGCATATGATGATGCAGAAAGAGTTTCAAAGGGCATGATCACCTTACCTCTTCAAGTGGGCCCCATTACAATTGAAACCCCTTGCCAAGTACTAGATCTTGATCTCCCCTACAACATTCTCCTTGGTCGGCCATGGATTCACTCCTTGAAGGTTGTACCCTCCACCTATCACCAATGCATCAAATTCCCCTTCAATGGAAGAGAGATAACTATCAAAAGTGATCCACAACCCTTCCAGTATTGCAAACTCCTAGAGGAAAACCATCCATATCATTTCCCATTAAATAGACCCTCACCAACGCCTCCATCTGACACATCAAATGTTGCCTCCACATCATCCCAACCAGATAATCAAATCAAGATTTTGGACAATGATTGTGGAGAATACAAATTGGAGGACGTCTTATTAATAGGCAACCTCCCTCTCTCTCCTAAGTCATTTGGAAAACCAAAAGAGCTCAAAAAGGACCCAAAACCAGTCATACAATGCCAAAATGCCACCTTCTAGCAATGGGGCCCACTTAATGAGGAGAGTATTGAAGAAGCAGATGTCTCTTTCTGGTTGTACCAGGAAGAGGATGATGAGCCAGCGAAAATATCCAAAAAAATGTACCCAAAAGCATCTGCCATAGTTGAAAGATTGGGTTACAAAGGACACGGCCTGGGACCAGAGGAGAAAGGAAGAAAAACACCCATAAATCCTATTGATGCTCTGCAAAAAGGATTAGAAAATCTGTTTGATAGCAACACACACAAGAACACAAGAAACAAACGTTAGTGTTAGCAACAAAAGATTATCCTAAACAGGCATATCAAGAGAGATATTAAGCATGAAATAGAAAGCATATAAACATAGAATAAAATAGCTAATCAAGATGCTCATAGTTGCTCCTCCCTTGTTCCTCTCCTCTCCAAGTCCCAAATGAGTGTAGCTCTCAGCAGCTTTTTGCACCATGGATGCTTATGGAGGATTGAGATTTAATATTAAGCTTCAAATATGAAATGAAAAGCTAAATACTATGCTATTGATGCTAAAATGATATATTTTAACCAAAAATGATAAGATTTTAGTTATGCTATGCTAAATGCTCTCTAAAAATGTCTATAGCCTAAATGCATACAAGTTTTCAGGATCTGGATTATGAAGGAATGGGCTCTATTTATAGGAAAAATGGAGCAATGGATGGCCAGGATTGAAAGGTTTAATCAAGGGTCAAGCTTGAAAGTTGGGGATCCATGTGCACAATTTGCACCAATGAAATGGTGACGAGTGTCAACATAAGATTGGGTTGAGAGAAGAGGTTGGAGGCATTAAATGCCTGAGGAGACCTCATGGTTATCTAGAAGGTAAGGGTCAAGCCTAAATTAGTATTACCCACTGGATTAGGAGTTAATGCAAGGATAAACCTTTGTGCAAATGATTAAGAGATAATCATGGTCAAAGCATTAAAGGCTTGATGAGACCCTTGGGTTGGGTAGAGGTTGAGTCAAAACAAATGTTTTAACCATGTGGGAGGGTTTGAGGTAACCATTAATGGTTATTGGAGACTTTGGGGATTAAGTGGTTGAAGGTTGAAAGCCTTCAATGGTTATCAAAGACTTTGAGCCATTTAGTGGTTGAAGGTTGGAAGCTTTCAAAGGTTATCCAAGACTTTGAGACATTTAGTGGTTGAAGGTTGAAAGCCTTTAATGGTTATCAAAGACTTTTAGGCTTTGAGAAGTGACTCCATTTTGCTTAGGAATGTGACAATAATTAGGGGATGGATTAAGTTAATTAGGAAGGGGTTAGAAGAATCTAGAAGGGGATTAGATTTTGCAAGTGGATTTGGTGGGTGAGGGAAAATAGGATTTTATTAAAATAAAAATTCATTTATTTCAATAAATGTGTGCAAGTTGTATTTGGATAAATATTCAAATAAATATTAATTTATTTAAATGAGAAAAAGGAAGATAAAGCATTAAAATGCTTGAAGACTTTGAGGGGAACCATTAAAGGCTTGAAGACTTTAAGGAAAACCATTAAAGTCTTAAGAAGACTATAGAAGGAAGCCATCAAGTTTGAAGACTTTAAAGCCATCAAGTTTGAATACTTTAAGGGAAACCATTAAAGGTTTCAAGTGGGTGAGGATAAATAGGATTTTAAATAAATAATTTATTTAAAATAGTTGTGCAACTTGCTTTTGTAGGAAAATACAAGTGGGTGGAGGATAAAGGTGATTTAAATAAATTATTTATTTAAAATAATTGTGCAACTTGCTTTTGTAGGAAAATACAAGTGGGTGGAGGATAAAGGTGATTTAAATAAATGATTTATTTATTTAAATGTGAGAGGTGGGATTTTGGGGGATTTAAATAAATATTAATTTATTTAAATGTGAGAGGTGGGATTTTGGGGGATTTAAATAAATATTAATTTATTTAAATGTGAGAGAAGATTTAATTAAACAAATATGATTTATTTATTTAATTAATGGTATGAATTTGGTTAAGTGAATTAAATCAAATAAATTGAATAATTTATTTAATTAATAGGAGAAGAGGGTTAAGATGAATTAATTAAATATTAATTTAATTAATTATTAATTGATGGTTAAATAATCAAATAAATACTAAGTATTCATTTAATTAAGTGGACAGATTTATGTGACTACATTTGCCCCTCTTTGAGACGGTGCGGTTTATCGCGTCGTTTCAAAGAAAGAAAAATAGGTGTGAAGAAATGCCTCATAAAATGTAAATTTAATGGGTGGTATGCCCCCTCGAGGGATGGGCCGAATTTTTTTGAAAAATCGGGCGATCTCTCGAAAAAGAATGAAAAGCGGAGGGGAGGTAGAATAGAAGAAATTAGAACTAATGATGAAAGAATGGGAGAAAATGGAGTGAATATGAAGAAACAACAAGCCAACGAGTACCCTGAGGTCATGCAAGAGATACATAGCAGATGTAGTGTTGGGTTTGGATTGATGCTATACAATTGATCAAAATTGTTTGGACAATCTGGTGCAATCGGTTTAATTGCCCCGGTCAAGTCAAAGCGTGACAGTTGATGTCAGTTGGTCGCTTGGACATGATAAAGTCTGAGTAAGTGAATCAAAGTGACCTGATGTGACTTAGACAATTGATGTAATTGCCCGATGAAGTCAAGGTATATGAAGCAAAATACTCGTTGAGACGTAGACAATTGATGTAATTGTCCGTTGGATTATGTTTGATTGGTTGATCAATTGATAGTATGTGCGTGGGATGGATGATTGTGGTGAATCATAGCAGCCCCGTTGAGACTAGGTCATTATGATAAATGCCTGTTGTAGTCTAGGATTACCATAATCGATTACCTGTTGAGACCCGAAGATACGTGATCAGAGTATCTATTGATAGTCTAGGTGTGTGGGAGTCGATGTATCTGTGTAGACAGAGTAACTGGCTTAATTTTGTGGATGAATGAGGATGGGAAACACAATCCCTCCTATTAGAGATGGATGGTGATGAACGTGGCTTGATTGGGTTGATGGGAAATGATGAAGGATATGTGATGTTGATTATTGAGATGGGGAGGGTTGGGGGGGTTCGATGTTAGAAGAAATGGAGGACCTATGACTCATTCCTATGGAAGAAGAGGAAAATAGAGTATGCATTATTATGACTATGTATGCATGATATGCAGCTATTATGAATGTATGGATGGTTGGAATGCAATGAAATGCAATATATACAGATGAGATGGAATGATGATCCATAGTGCTCTATTTTCATCATTGAGCTTTAAAATGTTGTAAGAAAATACAAGCAACTTGACATAAAGATTCAAGATGACCAGAGTATTTCTTACATGGATTTTATATAGCAAGTTAATACAAGAAACTTGATATAATGGATCAAGTTGACCTGAGTATTGCTTGTGGAACAGACAAGGATTATCCCTGTTCATGCATGACTTGGATCGTCCTCCTTGATCTTAGGCTGATCATATCCTGAGACAAGTGCATACCATACTAAGAGATAAAAACCTTTATCCAGTTTGGATGAGGTAGGAAGAACCAAAGGAAGAGCATTGTACCTGCAAACAAACAGTATATACATAAAGAATAAAGAATAAGGATCCTTGGTAATGGTTCATGCTCATATGGTCGAGGTATACGCTGTAGTCAGCAAGCCGTAGTGATCTATGACTGCATTTTTGCCTATGATCACATAGCTTAGTGAACTTCCCACGTAGACACCATTAGTACATGCCCCAGAACTTCATCGGAAATAATGCGCAAACGATACAAAACAATGCTGCAAGATCCTGATACAGATAAACGAATGAATTACTCAGGAATCAACCAAGCATTTGATAGCTTAACATAATTTTCTTGTCAAAGAAAACGTCACTTTTGTCTTTGTTTTGGTAAGGAAGGATGCATCCTTGTTTTTAAAGACAGTTTCTGATTTGTTGGATGTGGATTGTGTGGTCGATTGATAAATGGTCATTGTGTGAGTACTGTGTTAATGTTGGTTTTGCATCTGCTTGAATGAATATGTACAAGGTGTTGCCATGTTTTTGTGTGATTTTCGATGGGTTTTTCGATGTTTTTGGATTTTGTGTAATAGTTTTTTAATGTTTTTGGATTTTGTGAGTCATTTTTGAATGTTTTTGGATTTTGCGAGACATTTTTGAATGTTTTTGTATTTTGCGAGACATTTTTGAATGTTTTTGTATTTTGTGAGACATTTTTGAATGTTTTTGCCAATGAATCACCAGTAATGTAGAATCCACTTCCATCATCTAGATTGTAAGGGCATTGCCCCAAAGTTGGACATGATTTATGAAAAAGCGGGATGCCAGACGCATGAAGTACTTTCTTGGATTACAGATCAAATAACAAGCCATGGTTAGATGGATGGATGTGTGTATGTATGAATGTGATCGCAACGAGCCTGAAAGATACTAGAGCCATTGCCTTTACAAGTGGCGCCTGTTTGCCAGGTTTTCACCATCGTACTTACCCAAGGTGCCACTGGAGTGGTTGTTCACCGTTTGGATGCATGATTTTTCTTTACTTTTTTGAATGTTTTTGTATTTTCTTTAGGACATTTTTCTAAATGTTTTTGGTATTTTCTTTAGGACATTTTTCTGAATGTTTTTGGTATTTTCTGATATGCAGGGGAGCCTGATGCCTTGTACACCTTAGGTATAAAACCGTTTGAGGTGCATGCTATTGATTGGATCTGCGAGCAGTTCTCCGTCTGATGTAGCCAACTGATATGCCCCGGACCCGAATACAGCAGTGACAACATATGGGCCGAGCCAATTTGATTCAAACTTGCCTTGATGTTCTTTGTTTGGTTGGTTGCGAGGATTCTCTCGAAGAACAAGATCACCTACCTCAAATGTACGAGATCTAACTCGGTGATTGTAGCTTCTACTCATGCGCTGCTGATAGGCTTTGAGATGATTGTATGCAGCTTGTCGCTTCTCATCAAGTAACTCTAAGTCCTGAAGACATGAGACTCTGTATGCTTCATCATCGATGAGATTATGCAAGGAAACTCGTAATGATGGTATCTCAACCTCAATAGGTAAGATAGCTTCTGCACCATAGACCAATGAATAAGGAGTTGCACCTGTAGGGGTTCGAATGCTAGTTCGATATGCCCATAATGCTGGATTCAATTGAACATGCCAATCACGACCGGCATCATTAACTGTCTTCTTTAGGATTCTCAATATGTTTTTATTGGATGCTTCAGCCTGACCATTGCCTTATGGGTAATAGGGAGTGGGAAAGCGGTGTTGGATATGAAATTTCTCACAAAGCTCACGGACATCCTGATTTTTTAAAGGAAGACCGTTATCTGTGATGATGGACATGGGTACACCATACCGACAGATGATGTAGTTGAGGATGAATGGGGCGATCTTCTTGCCGGTGACTTGGGTAAGTGGAACAGCTTCGATCCACTTTATGAAATATTCAGTGGCGGTAATAATGAATTTATGGCCATTGGATGAAGATGGATGAATCTTACCCACAAGGTCAAGGCCCCATTGACAAAAAGGCCATGGTGTTGTGATTGGTTGCAGTTCCTGTGCTGGTGCATGTATCAGGTCGCCGTGAACTTGACATTTCTTGCATTTTCTGACAAAGTAGTAGGAATCCTTTTCCATAAATGGCCAATAGTATCCAGCTCGCATGATCTTCTTGGCTAGTGATGGACCACTTGAGTGAGTCCCGCAAATTCCTTCATGTACCTCTTCCAAAACCTTTGTTATCTCATCCTGTTCCAGACATCGAAGGAGAGTACCATCAAGACTGCGTCGGTATAGGGTTTCGGCAATAATGGTATATCGAGCAGTTTGGCGAATGAAGGTTTTTCGTTGGTTATTTAATTGGTTGGGAGGAAGGGTATGATCGCGGAGATAGGTGTATAACTCACCGTACCATGGGGATTCGGAACCAACAAGGCGACATATCATTTCAGATTCGGGGATATCATAAGCGGGGATCCAAAGCTGTTCTACCAAGAACTCGTAGCGTGTTAAATTCTGTGGAAGATCTAGTAGAGATGCGATGGTAGCCATAGCGTCAGCAGCTCAATTCTGATCTCTTGGTATCTGCTCAAAAGTGATAGTAGTAAATGATGTCTTTAGAGTGTCCACCATTTGCTTATATGGCATGAGTTTATCATCTTTGGTCTGATATTCATCTGTTGCTTGTCAAATGACTAGTTGGGAATCGCCATATACTTGTAGTTCTTGTAATTTCCATTGTACGGCTAACCTGAGTGCTGTGATCAAGGCCTCATACTCTGCTATGTTGTTTGTGCATGGAAATGTGAGCCTGTAAGACTTCGGGATGCTATCACCTTGAGGTGTGATAAACAGAATGCCTGCCCCTGAGCTATGCCTAGTGTATGAACCATCAAAATATAGTTTCCATGGCTGTGCTTCTGTGATCATGAATATCTCTTCATCTGGAAAATTGAAAATGAGAGGATGATCACCTATGAGTGGTGCATCGGCCAACTGATCTGCAATGACTTGCCCTTTGATAGCTTTACGGTCCACATACTCGATGTCAAATTCACTTAGAATCATTACCCATTTGGCCAAGCGACCTGTCAATGCTGCTTTGCTGAGTAAATACTTGAGTGGATCAATCTTTGCGATGAGTTGTACCTTGTGTGTCAACAGATAGTGCCACAATTTAGTGGCTGCTAAGATTACTGCTAGGCAAGCTCGCTCAATAGGTGTGTAATTGAGTTCATAGCCAACCAGTGTGCGAGAGATGTAGTAAACAACACACTCTTTGCCTTCTGCATTATGTTGTGCCAATAATACACCTAATGCTATACTTGTCGTTGAGATATAAAGTAACAATGGTCTACTTGGATCTGGTGGCATCAACAATGGTGGAGTCATGAGATAGTCTTTAAGCGTCTGAAATGCTTGTTGGCATCTGGCATCCCACTGAAAGTGGATGTTCTTGTGTAGCAAGTGTGTGAATGGGTGACACTTATCAGCCAATTGTGCAATGAATCTTTGGATGGATTGAAGCCGCCCTTGTAATGTCCTTAGCTGACTGATATTCTTTGGAGGTGGCATGTCCATTATTGCCTTAACCTTTGCTGGATCGACCTCAATGCCTTTGCTTGAGACAATGTATCCTAGAAGCTTCCCGGAGGTCACTCCAAAGACACATTTCTTTGGGTTGAGTCGAACATGATATTGTTCCAGTCTATCAAAGATTTGATCTAAGATGTGGAGATGTCCTTCTCTAGTAAGTGATTTTGCTAGTAAGTCATCCACATAATCTTCCATCATAGTATGCATCATGTCATGGAAGATGGTGGTCATTGCTCTTTGATAGGTCGCTCCTGCATTCTTTAGACCAAAAGGCATTACATTCCAGCAGTATGTGCCCCATGGACATGTGAAGGCTGTCTTATGTTGATCTTCGGGTGCGATCTTTATCTGATTGTAGCCGGAAAAGCCATCCATGAGTGAAAGCATCGCATGTCCTGCTGTTAGATCCACTATGATGTCGATATTTGGTAGGGGAAAGTCATCCTTAGGACATGCCTTATTCAGATCTCTGAAGTTAGTACAAATGCGGATGCCCCCTTTTGGTTTGCCGATAGGCACAATGTTGGAGATCCATTCTGCATAATCAATTGGCCTAATGAAACCAACATCTAGGAGTTTCTTGAGTTCTGTTTTGACTAGCACTGCAATCTAGGGATGCATCTTACGAAGCTTCTGCTTGACAGGTTTGGCTCCTTCTACTATGGTGAGGTGATGCATGACTAAATCAGGATCAAGCCCAGGCATGTCTGCATATGACCATGCAAAGTTGATCTGACGCTTCTGGAAGAACTCTATAAATTTAGGTTGTTCCTCTGGAGTGAGAAGAGATGCCAGATGTATGATATGAGGATTTTCAGGAGTCCCCACATTGTATTCTTTGGTTTACTCGATGAGAATCGTTGATCGTTCCTGTTGTGCATTAGCAGGGAGAATGTCAAACCCTTCATCCTCAGGTGCCTCAAAGAGGTTTTCACCATTGGATACGCTCTTTCTTTTTACTTTTGTGGGATCAAACAGTGCCACAGTGTGGTTTTCACTGGAAGATCCATGTTTCATTGTTATATTTTTGCAGCTGAAAGGTTTGGCATCCGCCCCGAAGTATGCTGCACTATTAAGTTCAATGGCGAATCCAGCTTTGTGATCCCCGCTTGGTAGATTATCCCGTAATTCCAAAAAGTCAATGATATCCTCATCGTTTTGGAAGAGGTCAAGACATGGAGGATTTGATTGGTTCCATTCGATGAGTGCAGGGTGGATAATGGGCATTACTTCATCGATTAGATTAAGTGCGGGAGATGTATCAGTGAGGGTTAAGACGTTATGGTGAAGGTCGTTAATGGTACTCTCCTTGTCAGAATCAGGCGTAGGATGAGACATAGGGTCTGTGGAAGATGTTTCCAGCTCAGGTACCCAAGTGGTCTTTATTTGTGCTTCTCCGTAAACAGGGATGTCTTTGCGTGGCGGAGGTGGTGATGTGTCTTCCTCATCTGAAGTGTTAAGTTGTACAGAATCAAATTCGCACTCATGTGAGTCGGTCTCTGAATCACTCTCCAGCATCCGATTTCTATACCATACTGGGATGTCTTTGGAGTTAAACATGGCAGGTGTGATTGGTTTATGTATCTTTGTAGTGATCGGTGCTGCAGGAACTGTGATGGGGATTAAAGGATTTGTTACTGGAAGTATCGACAGTGTTGATTTAGTGGCTTCTGTTGGAATGGCTGGTGCCATAGATGTTGTTGTAGGTTTCCATATAGTTGTTGCTACAAATGGTGTTGCTGATGGGATTACTGGTTCGTTTGGTGGGATGAATGATATTGATGACAGTTGCGGTGGGGTTGTGAGCCTCGATGGGGCAGTGGGGATAGTGCTTGATGGTGCTTTGATTATGAAAGGTGTCCTCTTTGCAGTAGGTGGGCAAAATGGTTTGTTGGGTTTTCCTTTGAATTTGAGTTTAGGAAGGATCTCTTTTTCAAAGCCAAGGCCTGTATTACCTTTGGGTTTGAATTCTGGTAGTAGAGGTTCATGTCGCCCTTGTTTGTAATATCCCAAAGCACTCTGACCATCATATCCCATTCTTTGCATAATGAGGAGACCTTTGCCATACTGATCCGTAGGAATTGTAACTCGTGGTTTATCAGTGGTGATGGGATCTTTATAGATCCAGTCCGCTAGGTCCTCATCTTGTGTCTCTTCCTCTTGACTCTTTCCAAGGACGAATGACATCAAGGCACATGCTGGTGTGATTAGTGGTTGTTGGAGTAACTGTTGTGGCTTACCATGTGTTCTAGGAGAAGTGGGCATTTGTCCCACACAAAAGAGCTGACTCAAGTTGTGGCTTCCCTATTATTAGGAACAGTAATTTCTGGTTGATGGCTGATATTATGGCAAAATGCAAAGGGATTTGCATCGCCCAAGATTGTGATCTCTGTTCCGTTATGTGGGAACTTGATACATTGATGGTAGGTAGATGGAACAGCTTGCATGGCATGTATCCAAGGTCTCCCTAATAATAGATTATATGGCAGAGGAAGGTCCAGAACCTGACAGATGATGTGCTTTACCACAGGGCCCACTCGGATTGGTAGTACCACAACTCCTTTGGATGAACGCTCTGCATCATCATAGGCCTTGATGGTGATCTTCTTGCGAGGATCCACTGATTCTATTGCATATCCCAATGTTGTGACCAACTGTAGTGTACAAATGTTTAGGCCTGCTCCATTATCTATCAAGACTCGCTTGATCCTGTGTTGGTTGATAAAGCCTTCAATGTGTAGCGAAGCATTATGAGGTTGTTGGAAAGAAGAGTTGTCACTTTCAGAAAAAGTGAGACAAGGTGATGACTTTAGATTTCCAACCATGGCTTGAAACTGGTCCGTATTCAGGTTTGCACGGACTGACGCCTCTTGGAGTGCTTGATCCAAGATTGTTTTATGAGATGGCGATAGGCACAATAGCTCTAAAATGGATATAAGCGCAGGCATTTTGTCTAATTGTTCCACAAGATTGTACTGCTTTGGGACGGAGGTGGTGCCTTGTGGAGCTGCCTTGATGGTGACCTTGCCACGACGTGTAACAACATTGCAATTTGAGGTGGGATTTTTGAAGGTTATGGTTGCAATTTGTTCACTGGCATCATACAAGTGATTTACAGTATAATTATACGCAGCCTGCGTATAATCAGTGGTATCAGTGCCTCGCCTAGAAGTGGAAGGACCCCTTTGATCTTGTGATGGAAGTGGATTCTTGAACATCTGATGATCATTATTGGTTGTTTTTGGGTCATGTCCTTCAACTTCAATTTCTCCTCGATCAATAAGATCCTAAATGAGATCTTTCAATCGGTGACAATTACTTGTCTTGTGTCCTCTTCCTTGATGGAACTCACAATGTTCAGTATCTCTCCACCATGCCGGTTTGACCTGAGGCTCATAGTTTGATAGCTTAGGTAGAGTGATCAAATTTTGAGAAATGAGTTGTCGCAACACTGTTTCAATGGGTTCCCCTAAGGGAGTGTATGTGCGTTTTTGTTTTTGCTGACGAGGTCTAGGTTCATCATGAGACGTGATGCGACCTTGATTGGAAGGAACATTTGTGTTATTCTGAGGTGGAGGATTTTGTCCTGCAAATCGAACCACAGGTTTTGCATTTTGGATAGTTCGAGCATCCACAACTCCATCGTTGACGATATTTTTGTTCTTGTTCCAGAAGTTCGGTTTATCGCTATTGAAGCGCGGGCGAGGACCATCTTTTGGTTCATTAAAGATTTTGATGAGTCCTTTCTTGATGAGTGCCCGTTCACACTTTAAACCCTTGGTGATCATATCGTTAAAAGAATCTGTGTCTTTGACATCCAGATGAAATTCCATTTCTTCATTTAAGTTGGAAATGAAAATTTCCACTAGTTCTCATTCAGGTAACTGAAGAGAACGTCTGCTAGAAATTTGGTGCCATCGTTGCAGGAATACTGAGAATAATTCACCTGGTTTTTGTTTGGTGTTGCATAGATCAGCCATGGTTATGTCGCGTTCAATATTATAAGAGTAATGAGATAGGAACTTCTGGATGAGTTCCTCGAATGTCCTAATGCCACCTGGTAGTCGGGAAAACCATGACGTGGCTGTTCCTCCCAAACTTTGGGGAAAAAGGTGCATTAGGTATGTGTCTTCATATGCCACTTCAAGACAAGCGGAATGAAATTCTCGGACATGATCACGGGGATCCCCCTTTCCTCTATATTTTTCAAATTTGGGTGTTTCGAATCCTCGTGGAAAGGGTGGCATATAAAGATTCCTATCAAACGGATAGGGACAGATGTCGTTAAGTGAGAATTGATTGGTCTTAACACCACTATGAAGTTGTTGGGAGAGATTCTCGACTTGTTGCCGCAACATCTCCATTTCATTTGGAGGAGGTGGTGGGTTACCTCGAGGAATGTTATATCTGATGTGATCTCTACCTCTTTCCTCCTCATGGCGACTTTGTCTTTCTGATGCTTGTCTTAATTGGGCAAGATCAAAGTTAGAGGGGAGTTTGGCTCCTTCTTGAGCGAGTTTTAAGAAGTGAGCATCTGCATTACTCCTGAGTATTTCGTCAAACAGTCTGTTAAAGAGAGGGTTATGCTGGGCCCTCTCTATTGTTGCAGGAGTGGGAGTATTTGGGTTTTCGTCATTCATATTTCCTCCAAGTGCCTGTTGAAATTCATTGAGATTTTCGTCTTCTTCTTCCTCAATTTCTATTTCTCGTTGCCTTGACCATGATCGGGTTTGAGCCATTTTGTTTGCAAGTTTTGTGTGAAGTTGATTGAAGATGATGATGAGTTGTCGATGAAATGAAAGATTGATGGTTGGTGATTTGTGTTGTATGGGGATCTCTAGCACTTTAAGGTAGATGTAACCGAAATTCCTTCTTTGAATTGCTTGTTTGTTTTGAGGAGTTTGGATGTGATAAGGTGTAGAGAAATCTGAGATGTGTTACAGATTTTGACTACCTAGTAATGAGAGGATTCACTCATGAACTAGTTTTAACTTGCGTAGATGTGTCTCTTAGGATGAGCTCATCCTAGATGTAGAAACAATCTAAAAAGTGATGTGATGTGTTTGATTTCAAGCAATATCTAAAAGAGAACTTGGGACAAGAACCTCTTAATGTTTTGAGAGTTGGTACGGATTGATGATGAAGTGATGATGTATGAGTGAGATGATGGATGAAAATGTTTTCAACTTCAATAAAAACTTTGTGTTACAAATGGGACAAACTCTATCTCTTCCCTTTCAGGCGTTGGTGGCACTTCTCGAGTTGTGTTGTAGGTGATACAGATGTTTGGGAAGAAGTTGGGATTAATCTTTCCTCCTTGATTTTTGTGATAACTCAGAGCTCTATATTGCATAAAAGCTCTACGATTCAATGATTCTGAATCAAACTCGTTTGTTTTACCTTGAAGGTATAGACGCATGCGATGTAGAAAGACTCTATGTGAGACAAAGATTTGTCTATTGAGATAGAAGAAGTTCCTCCTTTTGATCAAAGCCTTTGAGCTTAATGGTCTCCTTTTCAAGTTGATATTCTGATGACACTTCTTCTTTCGCAAGATGTGAAGAATGGTCATAAAATTTGTCTCTTTGTTGTTTGCACTTTGTTTTTGGTATTTTTGTTTGTTTTTGAGAAATGTTGGATGAATACTATGTTTTTGGGATTGATTTTCTGATTTTTCTTTGACAAGAAAACAAAGCAAGCACACAAACACAAGAATGTTGCCTCAAAGGCACAAATGAGTATGGGTCTAGATCAACCCAATCCTTGGACTTGTTTTTGACCCTTCCTTTAGATGTATTTTAAGGTGTATTTCCAAAGCCTGAAGTCGGCTCAATTTGCACTTGGTCTTTAAAACGAACACACTTCAAACACTTTTTATCCCTAAGGTCAAATGGCCAGTTGTGATAAATTTAGCCCACATCTTGATATTTCTTCGACTTTGGTACTACATACCTTATGAATCCCGCCTTGGCAGGTAAGGATGTGATATACTAGGTCTTGCATGAGCATAACAAATAGATGATCCCTATGATGGGGGAGTCACCACTTTTATCAAGCCACAAGTGACTTTTCAAAAAGCTATGTTTCTACTCAAGGAAATATGTATGGTGAGTATCTTGGGAGCAAAACCATCTATGCTCTTGCACTAAATTATATCTCAAATATCCTCAATCAATAGAACGGGTGGGCTACTACTTAAAAGTGTTTAGTCATGTTCGATGTTTTTGGACATAAGTTCATTCTGCAGTGACTCACTTAAGAGCCTTGTAACTGGTGGTGGGGCCCATTTGTCCTTTCGGCCAGTTACACTGTAGGAACAGCTATACCCAAGGCTACAGCTTTCGCTCTCACCTGATTTCTATAGCGGCTCGAAGGATTTACCGCTCAAGGTCGTTCCCAAGAGTGATGTGTCTCTTGGTAGGCCTCTCTTAAAAAGATAAAATTTTGAGTGTTACTAACACTTTTCTCTTGCACCTAGGACCACGAAAGCCAAGGGAGAGGATAGTGTGTGTTAGAAGTAGGACCACTCGACCAACTCTTTGCACAAGTGTGCCAAGCACGAAAAACACTTGTTCTTTTTAATCTATCATTGCAATGTGATCTAACTATTTGGAGATGTTGCTCCAACAATCATGGTGTTCTTTTTAATTTTCAAAGGCAATTGTTTGAGTAAACTAGAATTTGAAAATCCTGGTCAACTTAATGAAAAATACGTTTGCATGAAGTAAAATTGCTTTAAAAATGAGACAAGTTGATTGTGAATTTTATTTGCACCAAAAATGGAAGTGTGGATTGTGAGTTTTATCTTGATGCAAGAAATAAATTTTGCCTTGTTTATTTTAAGCACCAAAACGAAGTTTGTTTCCTAACTTGCAAAAAAAATAAAGTTGTTTTTGTATAAGTTTGTGGTTCTTTTTACCTTGGAACAATGAAATTCTTTTTAAGAGCCCCAAACAAATATGTGATTCTTTTTTTAAAAGCCCAAATTTGAAATGTGAAGTTAATTTTAAACCAAAATAAAAAGTGAATTCATTTTTAAAACCAACTTCAAAAAAACAAGTTAGTAAAAAATATAAATCTACTTTTTAATCTAATTTAAATCTGCACAAAAGAGAAAAATAGTTAGTAAAATCCGCCTATTTGGTGGGCTTCTACAAGCCTAATTTTTATTTTTATTTTTTGGTTACAAGGTGGTTTGTACAACGTTTTGTTACAATAGCGCTAGTCTGCGTTTGAACAGAGGCACTATTTAACACAAACGCACTAAAAGAAAAAGAAAGACAAAGAAGGGAAAAGCACTGAAACAGGGTGAATAGCGCCAAAATAATGTCAAACGCACCAAAACAGTGTCAAAAGCGCAACCTGTGTGACATTTTCAACATTCAAACATGTTATTGGTTAAAAAAAAAAAAAAAAAGTTGATCTTTTTGGTGTTTGGATTCACGTCGGGTTCACCAAATGATGCTCTGCAAAAAGGATTAGAAAATCTGTTTGATAGCAACACACACAAGAGCACAAGAAACAAAAGTTAGTGTTAGCAACAAAAGATTATCCTAAACAGGCATATCAAGAGAGATATTAAGCATGAAATAGAAAGCATATAAACATAGAATAAAATAGCTAATCAAGATGCTCATAGTTGCTCCTCCCTTGTTCCTCTCCTCTCCAAGTCCCAAATGAGTGTAGCTCTCAGCAGCTTTTTGCACTATGGATGCTTATGGAGGATTGAGATTTAATATTAAGCTTCAAATATGAAATGAAAAGCTAAATACTATGCTATTGATGCTAAAATGATTGATTTTACCAAAAAGACAAGATTTTAGTTATGCTATGCTAAATGCTCTCTAAAAATGTCTATAGCCTAAATGCATACAAGTTTTCAGGATCTGGATTATGAAGGAATGGGCTCTATTTATAGGAAAAATGGAGCAATGAATGGCCAGGATTGAAAGGTTTAATCAAGGGTCAAGTTTGAAAGTTGGGGATCCATGTGCACAATTTGCACCAATGAAATGGTGACGAGTGTGAACATAAGATTGGGTTGAGAGAAGAGGTTGGAGGCATTAAATGCCTGAGGAGACCTCATGGTTATCTAGAAGGTAAGGGTCAAGCCTAAATTAGGATTACCCACTGGATTAGGAGTTAATGCAAGGATAAACCTTTGTGCAAATGATTAAGAGATAATCATGGTCAAAGCATTAAAGGCTTGATGAGACCCTTGGGTTGGGTAGAGGTTGAGTCAAAACAAATGTTTTAACCATGTGGGAGGGTTTGAGGTAACCATTAATGGTTATTGGAGACTTTGGGGATTAAGTGGTTGAAGGTTGAAAGCCTTCAATGGTTATCATAGACTTTGAGCCATTTAGTGGTTGAAGGTTGGAAGCTTTCAAAGGTTATCCAAGACTTTGAGACATTTAGTGGTTGAAGGTTGAAAGCCTTTAATGGTTATCAAAGACTTTTAGGCTTTGAGAAGTGACTCCATTTTGCTTAGGAATGTGACAATAATTAGGGGATGGATTAAGTTAATTAGGAAGGGGTTAGAAGAATCTAGAAGGGGATTAGATTTTGCAAGTGGATTTGGTGGGTGAGGGAAAATAGGATTTTATTAAAATAAAAATTCATTTATTTCAATAAATGTGTGCAAGTTGTATTTGGATAAATATTCAAATAAATATTAATTTATTTAAATGAGAAAAAGGAAGATAAAGCATTAAAATGCTTGAAGACTTTGAGGGGAACCATTAAAGGCTTGAAGACTTTAAGGAAAACCATTAAAGTCTTAAGAAGACTATAGAAGGAAGCCATCAAGTTTGAAAACTTTAAAGCCATCAAGTTTGAATACTTTAAGGGAAACCATTAAAGGTTTCAAGTGGGTGAGGATAAATAGGATTTTAAATAAATAATTTATTTAAAATAGTTGTGCAACTTGCTTTTGTAGGAAAAAACAAGTGGGTGGAGGATAAAGGTGATTTAAATAAATTATTTATTTAAAATAATTGTGCAACTTGCTTTTGTAGGAAAATACAAGTGGGTGGAGGATAAAGGTGATTTAAATAAATGATTTATTTATTTAAATGTGAGAGGTGGGATTTTGGGGGATTTAAATAAATATTAATTTATTTAAATGTGAGAGGTGGGATTTTGGGGGATTTAAATAAATATTAATTTATTTAAATGTGAGAGAAGATTTAATTAAACAAATATGATTTAATTATTTAATTAATGGTATGAATTTGGTTAAGTGAATTAAATCAAATGAATTGAATAATTTATTTAATTAATAGGAGAAGAGGGTTAAGATGAATTAATTAAATATTAATTTAATTAATTATTAATTGATGGTTAAATAATCAAATAAATACTAAGTATTCATTTAATTAAGTGGACAGATTTATGTGACTACACCTATCTCGTACAGATACAACAAAGGCTTGGGGTACACCCCGATGCCTAAGATTACTATTGTTGGTGCCCCTTATAGTCCTCCTTCAAATATTGAAAGCACTGACGAAGAGGAATTCCATGAAATGCCTTATGAATATGAGAAAGATATCTTCCTTAACACTTACATCAATACCATCACCCCCGTAACCCCTCCCATTTCACACGAGCTACATCTTGTCCATCCTGAACTCATTGACTGAGGCCAACGAGACAAACCCATTTTAGATATCTACGCTGACGATAATGCTCTCATTTCTCTCTTGACGACGCGAAACCTAGAAGATTGTAACAGAATCGAGGGTATTCAACTACATGAAAAGGGATATTTTGGTAGTCAGGTCAATGCCCTTAGCCACAAAAAATATAATAAAAGGAAAAGACATGATTCCCTTGGTGAAAACCTCCCTGAGGCACCTTTGGATGAACAAAAATAAAAACAAAGGGCATATCCGAAATTGAAAACTTGGAAAAGGCACTTGACGATGAGGGACTTGACCTCCCTACCATTGGTTACCTTCCATAGGACAAATCAAATTTGCTGATAGAAGAAACAGATAGCATCAACAAGGGCACCGAAGTCATTCCGAAAAATATGCTCATTGCCAAATCCCTCACATAAATAGAGAAACAAGACTTCATCAACTTCCTTACAGAGGTAAAAATCAATTTTGCATGGTCCTATTCTGATATGCCAGGGTTGGAGCATGCCTTGGTGGTTCACTTTCTCGTCGTCCGCCCAGATACAAAACCTATAAAACAAAAATTGCACAAAATGCACCCACGTATTGCACTCCTGGTCAAGGCAAAACTCCAAAAGATGTTAGATGCAGAATTTATCAAACCAGTAGACTACGCTAAATGGGTCTCTAACATTGTACCTATTGGCAAACCTGTCGAGGGCATCCGCATCTGCACAGATTTCTGAGATCTAAATAGAGCTTGTCTTAAAGATGATTTCCCGCTCCCCAATATAGACATGATTGTGGACCTTACAACAGGACATGAAATGTTATCGCTAATGGATGGGTTATCCGGATACAACCAAATCAGGATAGCAGATGAGGATCAGCATAAAACCGCATTCACAACACCATGGGGTACTTTCTGTTATAGGGTCATGCCTTTTGGTCTCAAAAATGTTGGAGCTACATATCAACGTGCCATGACAACAATTTTTCATGACCTCGTACACAAAATTATGGAGGACTATGTGGATGATCTGCTAGGCAAATCTAAGACAAGACAAGAACACATTCCCATTCTAAAGCAGATCTTTGAAAGATTAGAAAAATGCAAACTACGCCTGAATCCCAAAAAGTGTGTGTTTGGAGTCACATCAGGAAAATTATTAGGATTCATTGTTTCTCGCAGAGGCATCGAGGTTGATCCTGCAAAAGTAAAAGCTATCATGGAAATGCCTCCACCAAAAACTCTCAGACAATTGCGCAGTCTCGAGGGAAAACTCCAATCTGTTAGACGTTTTATTTCACGAGCAGATAAGTGCCATCCATTTGCATACCTCCTGCGCAAGGACACGAAACTCAAATGGGACTGCTTGTGTCAAAAGGCCTTTGAGAAATTAAAAGAATATCTAGCATCACCTCCAGTTTTGATGCCACCTACCCCTGGAAAACCCCTCATTTTGTATATATGTGCTACTACAGTGGCATTGGGGGCATTACTAGCACGAACAGGTCATCAAGGGAAGGAACACGCCATTTACTACATCAGTTGGACATTGGTAGGATATGAACTCAACTACACCCCCATTGAAAGAGCATGTTTGGCATTAGTGTTCAGCACACAAAAACTACGACACTATATGCTAAACAACAAGACAAAATTAATTGCTAAAATTGATCCACTTAAATATCTCCTATCAAAAGTTGCTCTCACTGGTAGAACCACCAAATGGGTCACGTTCCTAAGTGAGTTTGACATCGAATATGTGGATAGAAAGGCAATCAAGGGACAAGTCATTGTAGATCAGTTGGTTGAAGCTCCACTTCTAGGTGACCATCCTATTCTCACAGAATTACCAAATGAGTTCATTATGACTGTTTCCACATCCTCCACATGGCAATTATACTTTGATGGCTCCTGCACCCAAAATGGATCGGGGGTAGGAATATTATTGGTCACACCTCAAGGAGATGGCATCCTAAAATAATACAAGATAGCCTTTGCATGTACCAATAACATAGCAGAATACGAGGCACTCATCACAGGTTTGCGCCTGGCTATCCACTGGAAAATAAAGGAGTTACAAGTTTATGGTTTTTCTCAACTCATTATAAAACAAGTCAATGATGAGTACCAGACAAAAGATGATAAACTCCTTCTTTATCGTACCATGGTTGAAGATCTTAAGAAACATTTCACAGCAATCACATTTAATCAAATCCCACGAACAAACAACAGGACTACAAATGCAATGGCCACCATTGGCTCCCTCCTTCAAATGCCAGCACATGGTCAGAAGTGCAAGTTCTTGGTCGAGCAATTATTTATACCATCATATGATCTACCAGAGTCTGAAATGGTGTGTGTTCTCATTGGTCCCGAGTCCCCTTGGTACCAAGAAACCTTTGCTTTCCTCAAAGACAACACCATTCCCCCACATCTCACAAAAACCCAACAACAAACCTTCATCCGCTGATGTGCTCGTTACACCATCCTCGGAGACACCCTATTCAGAAAGCATTTTGATGGTTCCCTCCTAAGGTGTTTAGATAAACAAGAGGCGGAATGGGCATTACGTGAAGTACACGAGGGTATCTGTAGGGCACACTCAAGTGGGCTCACATTGGCTAAAAAGATTTTGAGAACAAGATACTATTGGCCTAAAATGGAGGTAGATGCATATAATTATGTGAAGAAATGCATCCCTTTCTAGCAACATGGCGACAAAATTCATGCACCATCACAAGAATTGCAGCTATTTATAACACCATGGCCCTTCTCACAGTGGGGGCTCGATCTCATTGGGAAAATCCACCCTTCATCTTCCAATGGACATAAATTCATTATTACCGCCACTAAATACTTCACCAAGTGGGTAGAGGCTATCCCTCTTACTTTCACCACCGGCAAGCAAATATCCAAATTCATCTTGAACTATCTAATCTGCCAGTATGGCATCCCAAAAGTTATTATCACAGATAATGGCAAACAATTTAAAAACTAGGATGTCAAAGAACTCTGCCAAAAATTCAACATCCAACATCGCTTCTCCACCCCATATTATCCCCAAGGCAACGGCCAAGCTAAGGCTTCTAATAAAACCTTAATCAAAATCCTCAAAAAGACAGTCAATGAAGCTGGCCGTGATTGGCACCTCCAACTCCATCCCGCTTTGTGGGCCTACCGCACCTCCATCCGCACCGCCACAGGCGCCACCCCTTATTCCCTGGTCTTTGGCTCTGAAGCCATCTTTCCCCTTGAGATCAAGATCCCCTCTCTAAGGGTATCGCTACAAGACATCCTACTAGAGGAAGAATACAAAATTACCCGCTTACAAGAGCTAGAATTGCTAGATGAAAGGTGCCTCAAGGCCTTGAACCATCTCCAGGTATATCAAAACTGCTTGCGGACGAGTTATCACAAAAGAGTCAGGACCCGAGAATTCCAAGTTGGTGATCTTGTCCTCATGGAGAATCAAAAAAATCTATAAGAAAGAGAAAAGAAAGGCAAGTTCGAGCCTAATTGGCTTGGACCATATGTAATCATAGCAAAATATGGATCAGGAGCTTATCGGTTGGCTACTCCTGAAGGCGATCCTTTGGATGATCCAATGAATATCATGCACCTCAAAAGATTTTATGCTTAGTCCTCATAAAGTCTTAAATTGTCAAAAAAATCAAGAAAAAAATAAAATAAAAATAAAAAAATAAAAAATAAAATAAGAAAAAGATCCTGAAAAAATCGTCACTTTGGTGAAAACTTGGCAAACATGCTCCTTATGACACAAAAAAATTAAAAAAGAAAGAAAAAGAAAGAAAAACAATTCGTCCACCAGTGAAAACCACTTTGTGGCACTATGGACAAGTACCTTGGTGAAAACCTCTGTGCAAGCGCCAAGGTAAATAACCGGATCCACTGTCTAGCATGTCGATACTACAAATCATCCGCTATCCAGCCCACCCATGCGCAACATTCCTTCTTTTCCGCCTCCCAATAAAACATGCATATGATGATGAGTCTTCGCCTGAGTCATGAACAAGGAATGTCCCATTAAAACTGAGCTTTTATGCCTCTATGTAAGCTTGAAGAAGTCTTGAGAAACAATCCCAAATCCTCTAGTCACTCTCCAAAACCATAGAATCGCTTGCCTAATCCAAAAGCCCGCTTTGCCCTAGGGATGACCCCTTCCCTCGCCTGGCAACCTAATCCTTCATCCTAGTTCTACTATTGGCAAGAGGTATCATTTGGTCGCAAGGAAGTGACTTGTTAGATTTTGTTAGATCTTTTCATATAAACTTGCATCTTTTGCCCTACGACTGCCACTATTTACGACTGCCTAGGTTCTTCCATATCCAGGTACGTTATGATAGGCGCATACTAGGGCATATTTCATAGTATGGCATGTTTTGGATCCCTCTTGTATAAACCGGCGACCTGGTACTAGTGTTTATCAACACTTACATTCTCGTGTACAAGAGGTATCGGTGTGTTTGAGGGTTTCCTTGCACAAACCCACAACTTTGTATTAGTGTTTATTAACACTTACATTGTTGTGTGCAAGAAATTCTCGTTTGTCTACAGAGTCAGTCCACGCCCTGGGTTTCTCATGGCATCCCGATTTCTATAATCAGTGGTGCAAGCCACTCAGGGCAACATCAAACTAGGTTGGCTCTCCACATTTGTTGTGCACAAAATCTCACCATCATTCCATGAAATCCTAAACTCAATAATCCCATGGAGTTCTCAATTTCCCCCACTTCTCATCTATTCCATATTCTTCTATCTAATATCATTGTGTTATTATTAGCATATTCCCTCTTTTTATTAATTCATTCACATCATGTAGAGTGAATTTCTTAGACGGTCATTTTTTTCCACAAAACATTTACCATATAAGATTGCATCACATAAATAAAAGATACACTCATCCATATAGCATTACATTTAGACTGTTTCATAAATCATTCACACGTGTATTTATACATAAAGCATAAAAAACACTCATCCTGCATCCAAAAAAAACTATGTCAGCAACACATCATAAACATACATACATAAGCATCCACTCTGCATCACAAAATAGGTCAGCATAGCACATCCATGATTGCATCCATATATGACATCATAAGACAAACAAAAATAATCCATCACAATAAATGCTACACATCATCTGTCACCAATCGAATCATGTATACATATATATATATATATATAAAAAGAGGAAAATATGTCCATCGTGATACAATAACCCCTCATTGGGTCCGTTGTAGTGTATATGGGCCCCCGTGAGGGCCCATCTTCCCCCGTGGTCTCGCCTCTCCTATTCTTCCTTCCAAATTCTTCGCGACTGCTTCATATTTCTTCCTCATTTATCCCTTCCACCCTGATTCTTCTTCCTCTCTTTTTTCGAGAATTTTTCATCCTTTTTTTCGAAAAAATTATCGAGGGGGCATACACCTCCCATGCTTTATGCTGGGGCATCCTTTTCTTCTTCTATCTTCTACACATCGCCATACAACTCACATAATTAATTATGATTCTGATCATGTCTTATACAGGATGAATCCTTCCTGAAACCAGACGTTGTGATCAGTCATGTCTTATACAGGATGAATCCTTCCTAAAACCAGATGTTGCGCTCTGATCATGTCTTATACGGGATGAATCCTTCCTGAAACTAGACGTTGTGATCAGTCATGTCTTATACAGGATGAATCCTTCCTGAAACTAGACGTTGCGCTCTGATCATGTCTTATACAGGATGAATCCTTCCTGAAACCAAACGTTGTGATCAATCATGTCTTATACAGGATGAATCCTTCCTGAAACCAGATGCTCTGATCATGTCTTATATAGAATGAATCCTTCCTGAAACCAGACGTTGTGATCAATCATGTCTTATACAGGATGAATCCTTCCTGAAACCAAACATTATGATCAATCATGTCTTTTACAGGATGAATCCTTCCTGAAACCAGACGCTTTGATCATCTTTGTCTTATACAGGATGAATCCTTCCTGAAACCAGACTGAATCTAGATCTTATCAATCAAATCAATATCATCATCAAAAAACAAGATTTTTCTTTGAATCAACGCGTCATCACACCTCACTTCAAAGAGGGGTAAAATGTAAACACTTAAAAATAATTATTTTAATTATTTTTAATTCCTCACATAATTAATTAATTAATTATGTTAATTCAAATTCTCCTCAATATTAATTAAATATAATTGATTATAGTATGTGACTGATTTATTTAATAAATCAATCCCTTTCTTTATTCTTCTAAAAGATTAAATCCTCACAAATCTTCCTCTTGGCTAATTAATTTCAATTAATTAGTTAACCCACATGATTCCTACAAACCATCTTCTTAATTCATCATTAACCTAATAAAGTCTTCTAGAAACTCCCTAAACTCACTTAACTTTATTCTTCTAATTTTTAATTCCCTCCACTCATTCTCTCTCCTAGTCAAACCCTCCTACAAATCCTAATCCCACCTAACATTTCCTCTAATCCCCCTCCTAATGAGTTGCTTATGGCTAATCATCATGATTAGCCACGAAGTCAACTGCTTGTCCCTTCCATCCAACCACTAGCTTTTAATGCTCTTTTCCTAGGTAAATGTGAGATCTTCAAAATCTCACAATCCTCTAGACATCTCCTCTCCCGAGGAATTTTTAACTCCTTATTCCTCCAATCCCCATGATTATCCTTTTTTGGAGAATTTTAAATTCCTCCTCCCCATTCTTCAAGGAATGTCACATCCTTTGCTCCTCTCAAGGCACATTGGGAAGTCTTCCCAATGCACTTTTCTCTTCTCAAGGTACCTTGGGAAGTCTTCTCAATGTACCTTGAGGAGTGTGGAGACAAGAAATACCTTTAAGGCATATCTCTTATTAGTCTCCACACCCTCTCTTGGGCCTTGTGTGAGCTCACAAGCAATCCTAGCCCTTCATCTTGAATCCATCCTAGCCATCCATTCTTCCTCCCCTCTTCCTATAAATTGAGGACTCCATCCCTCCATTCTTCATCTCCAAGTTTAGTAATCTTATGATGTCCTTTTGAGCCCAGGAAATTATCTTGGCAACCTTATCATGTTCAAATCATATCTCATCCACACTTGATCATCTCGTCCTTATCATCTTCCAAATCTATTCCGTTTGTGCACAACATTGGATAGCCATCCACATCAAGCAAGAAAGAAAGAGGAGCACATCAAGTGGAGCATCACCAAGGGGCGCCTTCACTTCATCAAGTTCAATCTGAGGGAGAGGTCTTTTTCCCCTCTTCAAAACCCTAATTTCATGTCGAGGCAAGAAAAACTTTACAAGGAGGTATAAGCATTTCAATTTCAGTCAATTCAACATCCCCTCAATGAAGAGGATTTCTACTTTCATTTACCTTATTTCAACCACTTGGTTAATTCCAAAACCGAGGGTTGATCTGAAGATAAACCCCTATTCCCAACACATTTCCTTTTCTTTTTGTGTGCAAGAAATAGGTGCAAGAAAGAGAGGAGGATGGAGAAGTAAAATTCTAGAAGTTGGAAGTAAATGTGGTAAGAATATCTATGGTCAAGGGAAACTTGTATAAGGTAGAAATTATTATGCCTTTCTTGATAGTGAGGATCAATACAAATAGAGTGATTTGAGATGAAGATGAAGACTAAAGAGTGAGTGTAGAGAAAACCATTCCAAAACCCAACAATTTCTTTAAATTAAGGGTTGATATTAATATCCAACCCTGCAAGAGAGAAATTAGATCGATGGGTGTCCCAGATGAGGTATATTTTAGTTCACATCAACAAATATCCGTTACAAGGCTAACACTTGCAAAACATACTCTTTCTTGGAATGAGAGTGATACACATTCCTTAGAAGTTCAAAAAATATCAAAGTGGAGATATTTCAATTCATTGTTACAAAAATGGTTTTACCCAAGTTTCCATGAAGAGCAAGTGATGTAGTGGCATTGAATTTGAAATAAGAACAAGGGTATAATCTCTAGGTTTGTACTACCAAATTTTGAAAATCTATCGTAAAACTTGGGAAGGATGTGATGTTCAATGGACCATCTACAAATGATAGTCCTCATGGCCAAACTTGAGAACTTGAGAATATCAATGAGGAATGTGCATAGACACATTACCTAGAGTTAAATAAAAGGAGTTCCTTCTACTTGCAACAAAGGTAATGAATAACAAGGTGGTGAGAAGAATTCTAAAGGAAAGGTAAGAGGAGTTGTACTTAAATGTAAAGCCCAAAATCAAAGTTAATAAAAATCTTGTTGTACTTACTATATTAAGGAAAGGTGTGAAGAACAAGGTTATTGATGGTTGCATGTTGAGCTTGTGCCTTCTTAAAGGAAGAAGAAATGCAAGATTGTTTTCATAATGAGAAAGGCTTATAATTGTGTGGAGACTAATGTTGATGGGTGCCTTTCCTATCCTAATGTGAATAAAAGTGTTGCATTGGTTAGTGAAAAAACTCCCAATAAAGTGTTCATTGAATTATCTCATGTTAAGATGTAAGAAAAAGGTAAAATAATTGATGCTTTATTTGATTCAATATGTTGACAAACAAATCTAATTTCCTATAAACCAATTAAATAGTTGGTTTGGAAGCATCAGACTACCCATGAGGCAAAAGCATAAAGCCATGTCCCACTTGTAGGACATCCTCTCTTTTTTTGTTCAAGATCAGAGTCAAGAGATCAAAACTTTAGACTTAGACTCATTAAGGAAGGAATAAATCATAATAACAAAGGAGACAACAACAATTATGTATGAGCATGACACCATAACCCAAGTATCTTTTCGATAGACCAAGTATGATCCAACACAAGGAAAAACAGCCACACACAAGTCATGCCACTAGAAGGGTAAAACCACTTGGTGACTAACTACCAAGACAAATGACTAAGCACTAGAGTTTAACTCATTTCTAACCCATATGTTATTCCAACACGATAATATCCTCCCTCAAGATGTTCTCCTTCCAATTAGAGATGCAATACCTTCCATCCAAGGTCAAACACAAAATGTAGTTAACACGTCATATTAAATCACTAAAATTACTTATAAATGAATAGTGATAATAAATATTCTAAATGATTAATATTTAAACAAATTCAAACGAACCAAAACATTTTACATATCAAAATCTCAAATATTAGTTTTAAAAAATGCATTTATTTTTACGTTTTATTCTAACCTTAGACAAAATATATAAATCCCAAATCTCTTAAATATTTAAAATATATTTAATATATTAATTATACAAATAATTAAATAATGAATTATTTAATATATTAAATACAATATTAAGAAAACTAAAAAGAAAATTTCTTTATAAGAGTGATAAAGGAAAATAAGTTATTCAAGAAAAAGATAAAAAGGAACATTTCTCATTAGATTAATTGTAAGGCTTCGAGCTTTTGAAAGACCACTTGAAAGGTGTTGACTTACTATGATCAAAGTTGCAAAGAAGAATGAAAATTACAATATGTGAGAATTGTTAAGAAAAACAATTGTGCATGATGTCTTTTAAAGGATAGGAAAAAAAATTGTTAGAAATAAAATATGATGAAATTAAAAGGTGGCATAAAAAAGTTTTAAGACTAAAAAATATTGAAGTAATTTTTCAAACGATTCATATATAGAACATTTTTATAAATATGGTGTCATCTCAATTTAGATAAGTTCACAAAAATAAAAGAAAACAAGTAAAAACAAAATTAAGATTACTTAACACTTAAATTAGTGGAAAAGAAAATGAAATAATAAATTAAGTGACATGCATATATCATGGATATAGATATTAAAATGAATTGATTATTTTTTTCTTAATATTTTTTACTTTCTAAATAAATTTATATTGAATGTCTTTCAATATCATTACATAACAAAATGTTGCATAAACATGTAAAACAACTTATAACTAGTAAAGATACAATAAACTTAAGATTTTTATATTTTTAAAAATGAATTTCAAGTGTTGTCAACTTTCCTCCTTTTGTTGGCTTGATAGCTCCCCCTTCCAATACCACCTTAATCCTATGTGGAGTTTGGATTGGAATAAGGAGAAATCTGGGGTTTTGATTTTGAGGCTAAGAGTATTATCTATATTGATGTTATCCTTGGCTACATTAAATGTTACAAGTAATTAACTAACTCATTTTGGTCTTGCCTTTCTTTGGAAATTTTATAGTTGATATGTAAGTTTCTCAATGATGAGGTTGTGGTTTTTAATGGTAGGAATAGGAATCTTACTGTGGTTTTTAATGGTAGAAGTAGGAATCTTACTGAGCCTCTAGGAAGACCCATTTTGCATCTTATTGCCATGTAGGTTTCTATTGTTACCACGTTGGATGAAGAGAATGTAAAAATTCCTATTTTGGCTCTCTTATACTTAATAGAAAAAGTGTTGTCAAACTTTCTAAAAATTGAACTAAATCAATCTCAAATTATGTGAAATGAAATGAATCTTGAAACTAAACTTATAATTTTGAGGCAAGAACAAATGTATAAAATAAAGCATAAATAAGTATACCATAAAGAACAATAAATGACAAACACATGTGAATTGAGAAATGTAAACAAATGTAAACAAACAAGTAAAATAAGTACCCTCACTATCTTAATGTTATTATATAGAATAAAACAAACCAAACCCAAATAAAACAATAAAGAAAAAAAATACCATTAAACACAAACAAGTATACCTTAGAAAAAACAATAAATAAAAACCTAAATAAAATAAATCCTATCACTATCTTAATATTATTACATTAAAAATAAAACAAACCAAACCAAACACAAATGTCAATCTTAATACTATATCAAATTAAGACTCCCAAAAACTTCATAATCAATAAAATACCCAATAAAAAAAGTAAAAGAACTTGTAAAAAGGCCCATTTCTATTAGAAAATGATGTAGGTAGTTTAACTAAAAGGAAAAGTGATGGTGACTTTTAGAAATATTCTGCTATAAGTCCAATCAACATTAAAATGATCACCATCAGCCTATGATTACATTAACTCAATCAAGTAGTAGCAATTTGTACAGATTATCTCTCATGACATTAGACCTATATGAGTACTACACATATACAACTTTTCCAATAAAACATGAGAGGGAGTTCAACCATTACTGCCTACCATAATTTCCATTCCACATGGACCCTACTAAACATTAGGGTTTCCCTGCCCTTTCTTTCAATGTTTTCAATGGGGAGAAGACATATTCACTTTTCTTCATTTGGGCAGATCTGGTTCATCGTCGTTTCTTTCAATCTTCTTTATTCTGGTCATAATGTACAGAATTGCAAATAAAACTTTGAAATAACTAAAAGGCTTCCAACACTCGTGAAAGATTCTTTCAAGAGATCTCTAATTTCGAGAAGCAAATTAACAAATGCAAACGTTTACAAGGCAGAATGGATTATGCATGTTCATTCACCATTTCAGCTGTTCAGACCAGGTTATTTTGTATCAATTTATTGTTAATGATAGTCAAAGCAAAGTGCAAAGACAGCAATTCCAGAATTTACTGGACCATAATCCATCAAAACATACAGCTCTGCTAAATATTAACATACAGGTCAGGAAACGAATCTACAGACATATTGCTCTCTCCATTAGCTTTTTTCTCAAGCAACCTTCATCCTTTAAAGACATTAAAAATGTCTCGACTTTAACATTAAAGACATTAAATTTCCCATCTTTCCTATTAAAACTTATTCAATTGCCATGAATTTGACAGCATAAATATTTCGTTTCATTAACATCTTCAAATCATATTCTACAATTCATCACAAGAAATTTCTTTTAAGTCTTTAAAACTTGACAGCATGAATATTTTGAAAATCCTTTAAGTTTCCAAAATTTGACAGCATAAATATTTTGCTTCACTAATATTTCAGATCGTACTTCAGGATTTTCCAAAATTTGACAGCATAAATAATTTGCTTGAACTAATACCTCAGATCATGCTTTATGATTCTCCTGAAAACGTAGTTAACAAATGAATCCTTCAACACGTCGATTAAAAATCATTTACACAATAAATTCAGAAACTTTCGAGAAATTTCAACCAAATTCCCCTGATTTATGTTTTTTTTTCCCCCATAAATAACTATTCACATCAGGACTGCTTCGTTTTCAAGGTTAAAAATTTATACCTTCCATTCATTTCAGAAGAAAATACCCTCTAATACATGCATTTCTTATCCAGAATGTATACATACTGTTTTAGAAGCAACCATACATCCATCTCAGAGAAGGCAACAATATTTAGAAATAAGTTATTTTTTTACAGGGCAAAAAGAAAAGAGGGGCAAGAACAGGTCAAAATAGACCAGAGCCTCTCATTACATAAGTCAGAAAATACCAAACATTACCATAAAGCCTGCCAAATAGTCAAAACAATTTACAAGGCCAACAAAAAGCGGCATTTGAGGCCGAACCCTCTCAAGTGCTGGTAAACTTAGTAACAGCCTTTGTGCCCTCAGAAACGGCATGCTTGGCAAGCTCACCAGGCAAGACAAGACGCACAGCTGTCTGGATCTCTCTAGAAGTAATAGTAGGCTTCTTGTTGTACCTCGCCAGCTTAGAAGCCTCCTGAGCAAGCTTCTCAAAAATATCATTGATAAAAGAGTTCATAATGCCCATAGCCTTACTGGAAATTCCAATATCCGGATGCACCTGCTTCAGCACCTTAAAAATATAGATCTTGTACGTTTCCACATTGCGCTTAGCCTTCTTTTTCTTCTTCGTTTCTCCTCCTCCCTTGGGGAGCTTCTTTTCTGCCTTGGGCTTGGGAGCTTTCTCTGCAACTTTTTTCTCCTCCACAACCTTTTCCACTGGTTTTTTCTCGGCTGGCTTTTTCTCTGCTCTGGGCGCCATTGCTAAATGCTTCAGTCCTCCGCCCTCTACACGATGGGTTGTTCAATACGAATGAAAGAAGTAAGGGTTTGAGACCTCAATATATATACGGCGCTTTCTGTAATTTGATTGGTGAAGATGTATAGATGCGGATTGCCAGATTGGCCTCATCTGGGCCGTCGATGGATGATAAAAAATGAATTTTGTCCGCATTTTAAGGAATGACTTTTACGACGAAAATCGGTGGGCGGGTTTCGTGAGAGAATTGGGCTTTCTATTTTTATTTTATTTTTCTTCTATTTGAATTTGGAAGCACGAGTTAACGTGGCTAAATTTGATGGTCCTAAATTTGTAATTAGGAATTTTTACTCCAGTCTTATGGTTATAGGAAGGAACAAGGGATGCAATGAGTCAAGTTCTTATCAATAGTGTAGTTAGTTCAGAGTACATAAAAGTAGAGATCGAGATAGAGGGGAGAGGAAGAGGGAGAGAAATAGATAAAGAGGTAGAGGGAGAGATAAAAATAGAAAGATAGAAATAAAGAGGGTACAAAATAGAAAAGCATTTAGTTTGATAGCTCTTTTGATCATGAAATATTAGTAGTTCAATTGTTAAAAGATTGCCAAAAAAATTTCTGTAAGTATTCTTTATGTTAGAATGAAATTAAGTTGCCAAAAAAACTTCTTTAATTGTTCCTTATGCTAATATAAAATTAAGTTTATATATATATATATATATATCACATTGAAGTAATAAAGTTGTAAAGGTGATGGTTTCAAATTTCAAATTTGCAAACTTAACCCCTTTGTTTTCTAGATTACACAAATGGGATATCATGAAGATGAAGATAGCTATCATTATGTTAATATTCATTTGTTGTGTTTTGATTATTTTGTAATGTCATACCATAATGAGTCTTATGTCTACTATATTATTATATTGCTATAATACATATCTATATTTATACCGAAAGGCATTCGTTAGTTGTAGAGGGGTTCAATGAATCTGTGTACAGTTTTATCCTTAATTTTAAAATTTGCAATCGTCTTCCTTTCATATGCCCATTCAAAGAAAATGAAATGATTCAAGTTTAAAATCTATCATAATAGAGTTGTTACATTTTGCATGTGTTTGGCAGAGTTGTTACATTTTGCATGGCACAAAACAATTACATTTTTCTTATTTTAATAAGCATCACAATGAAAGTTTTCTCAAGATTTCATTTGGTGTGTTTCTTGGGAGGCCTTCGGGAGGCTTGTGGTTTGAGCAAGCATTAATAGTGTTGGTAAAGGTAAAGAAGAGCTTGAGGGATGGCACAAGGAAGAGCTCAAAGGTCGATGGAACTGTTCAATGCTCACTCATTTGATAATACTTGGGGTTGGAGTTAAGGTTCAAATACAATTACCATTCTAAATAAAAGACACTTTTGAATGCATAAATTCTTATACTCTTTTGATATCTCTTGGCATCTTTTACATAAAATTAAATAAGCTAGTATATTTTCATACTATTATGGTCTTTAAACTATTTCGTTGTCATCTAAATATCACTCTTTAAATATTAGATTGGTAGAGAGTTGGCATTCTATAATTTACTCTTGATTTAACATATAATATTATTTTTCTTGTTTTTTATTAAGAAAGCAACGAGACCAGGGCGTTGACCCTATACGTAGTATGAACTATAAACAGCATCATAACAGTACTATAACAACACATAAACAACACTAATAAGAACAATCATCCATAACACAAAAACATACGAAGAGTTCAAAAAAGCAAAAAACAGAGGACCCCGGCCAAAACAAAAGACCAGAAGGAAACTAAGGGGTAGACTTGCGAACCCCTAAACATCTCAATGACCCTATTCCAATCATTCAACATAAACTTATACAGCTCCCTGGCCTCCTCCTTGTCCACATCCTCAACCGCACTACGCTCCCTTAGGAGGGAGAGAGGCAGCGTTGAGCTATGAAGAACTTGTAGACATGATTTGTTAAAGCTAATAATTTGGTTGTCCCAAGCATCCAACTTGCATTTAAATTTCATCAGTGATGGCCTCTAAATCTAGAAGTTGGCCCATGCTTTCACTACGCCTCAGAAGGTCAGAGACCTCATTATTGATGTTCTAGATTTGTTCCAGTGTTAGGATCCCCTTGGGGACCCCTTCTACCTCCCTGTTATCCTCCTTACTCTACTCTTGGTTGTTTATATTTTTAACACCCATGTCCACTTTACCTTCCTCACTAGTTGCCGCTTCCTTGACCACATCTTCCTCAGGGGCCATAATAACCTGGGCTCCAATACCATCCGGGTCCACCATGTTCATGACCTCATCAGGGTCCACCAAGTTGATTTGATCAACATTTTCCTCTTCTAGTTCAACATTCACATTACCAGTAGGGGGCCCATAGGTACCCACATCAATCCTAGGCATAGAAACCTTAAGACCTTCACCACCCGCAGACCCAAATAAAGTAACCCCATACTTGCCATGGGCACAATCCTCCTCAGAATCATAAACACTTTGGGGTTTCAATTTCTTCTCTAAGGAGCCCTTAGAAGCGAGTCTATGGAACCTCCTCCTTCCTTCAGTGTTCGGGGACAGAAACTCATCCTCCATATCATCGTAGGAAGAATTATCCTCAATGATAATTATTTTACATTTAGCAAGGGATTTTCCTTTGCCTTTGGAGGGGGTATGAGATTTATCTTTTCCAGCCAAAGAACAAGGCACATAGTAAGGGGAAATTTCAATAATAGAGATAGTGGAGGGAAACTGAGAGGCTATGAAAGCTTCATTAGTAAAATGGAACAATCTAGGGATAGCAAGAGCAACAAAAAACTCTGTGAGGGGGTGCGATGCAGTCAAAGGGGGTTGAAAAAGAATGAGGTTTCTATGAGTGCAGAGGGACAGGTGGAAATTGTAAAGTTTGTAAATGAGGCACTGATGCAAAGGGATGGTCGGCTTGTCCCCATTTTTAGGGTCAAGGGAATCCTTAATCGAGACTTCCAAATAATGGAGAAGAAAAAGTTGTTAGACAACTCAAATAACCAGAGAACAACTGAGAGGGGGAGGGTGAATCAGTTGTCAACAGATTACATAACTTTAAGCATTCAAATCCTTATTAACATAACACATAAACTCAATACCGGAAAGCATAAACCAAATACTAGAATAACTGATATACCAATTAAGCATAAACATAAATCACATAACAATTACCATCCATCCAGAACACGTGACACCAAGATTTGTACGTGGAAAACATGGTAAAGGGAAAAACCATGGTGGGAAGCCTACCCATAGCCAGATAATACTTTTGCAGTAAGTATGTGATTACAATATGAGGGGCTTGCACATGCAAGAAGGCCAATAGCCTAGAGCACACTTCTCACCACAAAAAGGAGCCTCATTGACTACAAAATAAATCTAGACTACAATCTGGAAAGAAGAGTGAACTGCAAAGATAGCATCTCATATGCCTGAGTACAGTTCCAGTTAAGCTCAATACCAGAGGCCTTAAACCTCTCTTACCAACCCAATTCGATCACCTATGATTGACCAAAACCCCTGCAAATGATTACAACATTATTCACACAGAGATAATCATATAACCATAATCCCACATGCCCATGATCTACAAAGAAATCTCACATCATATCTATACCAACCCAGGACCTAAACAATTAGTTCGGCCACCTAAAAGATAATACAATAAATTCATAACATAAACCTACAATCCAATGATCAACCAAGTTGTCTTAGGCCAAAAACAATGTAAATCAATCATTAAATCCCACTGGTAACGCATTAGGAACATCCTCCAACACGTTATATAAACCGGTCCATAACCTAGATAACATCGGACCCAAAATAGGTTGTCATAAACCAAATCCAACACCATCGATCAATAGGAACATGAACAAGATAACCAACAGCATCCTAAGAACCATCTAGAAGCTGCACCAACACCACTTATCATGTGTATCAAAAGATCTTCAACAAAGCTCTATTGGTAAAACCCTTACCGGTGACCAAAAGGCTTACTAGAACAAATGATAGTATCTGAGTCATCAAATCTTGAACCAACTGTTCATGATATGCATATGAACAACATGAATGATAGATCCAAATCAATTCCACAAACCAAATCATATCGAAGCATACCGGATCAATATCATAATCCAACCACTCTACCGGAACCAACCGGAAACAGGTAAACAACCAAAACAACCGATGTTGCCATCAATGCAACACATAATCAATTCCTTCAAATTGCCAACAATATCCCCCTTTGGCATTGATGGCAACACTAGATGTGAAAAACATCCAAGTGCCAAGAAATGTCAAACAAGTGTTCCCATGTGGAAGACAACCAACATTCTCCGACAAAATGATATAACAATGAAGCTTTGAACCAAACTCCCCTAATGAATATATCTATCCCTTATGTTTTCCACAAGAATATCTCTCTCCCTTTGACATCAATGCCAAAGATCTGACATAAATACCAAAGAAGAATCATAAATCCTCTTATTCTTGCTGCTGACTACTCCCCCTGAGTAGTAGCACCACCACATCAATCCAGAATGAGTAATAGCTCTGATAATGCATACCGGACTGATGCCAATCAACATCACCTAGGTCTCTACTGGATGGGCGGAAACCTCCAATCTGTCTCTGAAGTACTCAAATGACTCTTTAGGCAAAGGTTTAGTGAAGATGTCGGCAATTTGCTCTTTAGTGTTCACATAAACTAGTCTGACTTCATTTGCTTCCACCTTCTCCATCAAAAAGTTATACTTGATAGATATGTGCTTTGTCTTAGAATGAAATACCAAATTCTTTGATATATCAATAGCAGCAGAGTTATCACAGTGAATAACTACCAGTTCATTACAATCCACCTTTATATCCTTCAACATTTGCTTCATCCATAGAACTTGTGTACAATTAGTAGCAGCAACAACATACTCAACTTCAGCATGGTAGATAAAGATGTACATGACTGCTTTTTGTTGATCCATGAAACAAGTTTTTTTCCAAGAAAGAAAGCTCCATCGGATGTGCTCTTTTGGTCCTCAACATCTCCAGCCCAATCTGAATCTGTATATGCACATAATGTAAAGTCATCATTTTTAGGATACCACAAACCATATTCAGTTATTCCCTGCAAATACCTGAAAATCCTTTTCATCGCACTCTCATGATTTTCTCTAGGATCACTCTGATATCTTGTTACAATACAAATTGCATTCATTATATCTGGTCTAGTCTGAGTCAGATATAACAAACCTCCAATCATAGGCTTGTACCTTGTATGATTTACCGGTGCAGATGCATCTTTCTTTGTCAATTTCTCACCGGTAACCATAGGTGTACCAACCAGTTTAGAATTTTCCATACCAAATTTCTTCAACATCTCTCTAGCATACTTAGTTTGACAAATGAAAATACCTTTATTAGTCTGAGTAATCTACAAACCTAATAAAAATTTCATCTCCCCAATCATAGACATCTCAAATTCATTCTTCATATTGTTAGAGAATTCCATACACAACTTATCTTCACCTCAAAAAATGATATCATCAACAAAGACTTCAATAATCAATATGTCATCAGTAGTGATCTTGTAATATAAATTATTGTCAGCATTACCTTTAGTGAAATTAAGCTTCAAAAGATATTTATCCAGTCTTGCATACCAAGCTCTAGGGGCTTGTTTCAATTCATATAAAGATTTTTTTAACCTGCAAACCATGTTTTTGTCATCTGAAAGTGAAAATCCACCAGGTTGCTTAATATAAACTTTCTCTTCAAGATCTCCATTCAGAAATGCACACTTAACATCCATCTGATAAACCTTATAGTTCTTATGTGTTGCATAAGCAAGAAATAATCTCACAGCTTCAATCCTAGCTACCGGTGCAAAGGTTTCATCATAATCAATTCCTTCCTTTTGAGAATATCCTTTACACCAATCTAGCTTTAATCCTCACAACTTGACCATCTTCATTCAATTTATTCCTAAAAACCCATTTAGTTCCAATAACATTCCTATTTTTAGGTCGGGGAACTAAAGTCCATGTGTTATTCTTTTCTATCTGATCTAATTATTCTTCCATAGCTTTCATCCAACATTCATCATTACAAGCTTCAATTACTGATGTCAGTTCAACTTGAGAAATTAAACATACCTCATCAGTTGTCGACCTTCTTCTTGTCATCACTCATTTGTTCTTGTCTCCAATGATTTGATAATCTAAATGATTCAACCTTACATTCCTAGGAGTCTTCTGATTTTTTCTTCCTCTGTCCTGATCTTCAGTTATTGTTGAATTTTCTGATACTGTTGGAGTAACTAGTTCAACATTTTGTTCCGGTGTAGGTGCTACTAGTCCAGTTATGATCATTTCCACTATTGGTTCTCTCTCATAAGCTCTAATTTCACTTATGTTATGCTCATCCACCTTGAGATTAGTGCTCTCCATAATTCTTTGCAATCTTTTGTTATAACATCTATATGTTTTACTTTCATTAGAATAACCAAGAAATATTCCTTCATCACATCTAGGACCAAACTTTCCAATGGAATCATCTCTTTTGATATAGCATTTACTACCAAAGATCCTTAAATACTTAACTGTCGGTATGTGACCAAACCATAACTCATAAGGTGTCTTATCTGTATCCTTTGATATACTCTGTTGAATGGTATACCGTCGTGCTTACAACTTCTCTCCAGTAGACATGACGCAGATTAGCTTCCATCGTCATAGTTCTAATTGCATCCAAGATAGTTTTGTTCTTCCTTTCCACAACTCCATTCTACTGAGGTGTCCAGGGTGCAGACAATTGTCTCCTTATCCCATTCTTCTCATAATAGCTGTTAAATTCACCGGATTATAGGGCTTTGCAATCTTAGGTATATCTCTATCTGCCTTAGTAGAACTGATCTTCACAATGTAATCAAAATTCACATGACACAACCTCTTATGACATAGTCAACTCTGAACAATTTGTGCAATCAAACATGTCTTCTCACTGGAGTTCAAATGAAAGATGTTACCATTAGTCTGTGTACCGGTTGCAATCTCCAATCCAAATCTGTTGATAATCTTGCATTTTACATCCTTGAACTGTAACTGAAATCCCTTATCCACCAACTATCCTACACTCAAAATATTATGCCTTAAACCTTCAACATAATAAACATTATCAGTTTTATTCTTACCATCCAATGATATTGTTCCTCTTCCCTTGATTGTGCATGCTTTGTCATCTCCAAATCTAACCAGACCACCATCAAATTCTTGCAAAGATGAGAACTTCCTTTTATCTCAAGTCAGATGATGTGAACATCCATTGTCAATTACCCATTCATCCTTGTCTTCAACTTTATCAGCAAGGGCCTTCTCTTCAGGTACTGGCTTATCTTCCTTGATAGCCAAAAATACCCATTGCCAGATCCACTAGCTAAATCTTGTGTCAGTTCATCATTAGAATCAGTCACACCTTCCTCATCAGCAAAGTAGCATGATTTTTCTTTGTTCCTCCTGTACTTATGATTGTTCTGATAATCATGGTTATGCCTAAAAGATCTTCTATCTCTTTCTTCAAATCTTGAATTCCTTTCAGGACATCTAGATGCAAAATGACTTATCTTATTACATGCAAAGCATTTAAAAGGTGATTTTCCTTCATAATTACCTCTTGTTGGTCCTTTAGGTACTCTTCTAGCAAATAAGACTTCAAGTTGCTCAAACTCTTCATCTTCTTTCTTCATATCCTCTAGTTCCTTCGCATATAAAACTTTCCAATCACTCTTGTCGATAGATGATGTAGATGCATGAAAAGTAGGTTTAGATTTTACAGCTCTAGAAGGTCCAAATTCCTCAAGCTCAAAAGAAGATAACTTCCCAACCAAGGGATCCCTACTAATAGAGGTGTTTTCCATAGTTTTCAACTCATTAATTATAGTAGCCTTCATCTTATAATACAATGGCAAAGCTCTTAGTACTTTAGAAACTATTTCATCTTCGATCAAAGATCCACCACAACATTGAATTCCCATAACAATCTCATTAAATCTCTCCATAAAAGCAGTAATACTATCATCTTCTTCCATCTCCAACTTCTCATACCTCACCTGGTAACCATCAAGTTTAGCAATTTTAACAGTAGGGTCACCTTTATTCAGAGTCTCCTATTTGTCCCATATAGCCTTTGCAAATGATTTGTCAGTCAGTCCCATTATTTGTCGATCAAAAAGTGCACACAAAAGGGCTTCTCTATCTCTACAATCATTCTCAATGTCCTTATCCAAGCCTACCAGAGGAGGATTTCCAGATGCTCGATTATGAGGTGTATAGCCATTCTCAATGATCTCCCAAATCTCCTTTCCAAGACATCTCAGATGAGTCTCCATCTGAATCTTCCATACTCTATAATTTGAATTTGTTCCATGAAGCCTAGGAATTTCTCTCTAGAAAACAACACCAGTTGTATTTGATGAACTTGAACTGCTAGATGCACCATAGGATCTTCCTCAAGTGGTTAAGCTTTTGGAGAGAGGACCAATCTCTGATACCAATTGTTAGATAGCTCAAATAACCACAGGATGACTAGGTGGGGGGGGGGGGGGGTGAATCAATTGTCAACAGATTACAGAACTTTAAGCATTCAAATCCTTATTACCAAAACACATAAACTCAATACCAGAATGCATCAATCAAATACCAGAATAACTGATATAGCAATTAAGCATAAACATAAATCACAGAATAGTTACCATCCATTCAGACACATTACACCAAGATTTGTATGCGGAAAACCCGCTAAAGGGAAAAAACATGGTGGGAAGCCTACCCACAGTCAGATAATACTTCTGTAGTAAGTATGTGATTACAATATGAGGGGCCTGTACATGCAGAAAGGCCAACAGCCTAGAGCGCACTTCTCATCACAAAAAGGAGCCTCACTGACTACAAAATAAATTCAAACTACAATCTGGAAAGAAGAGTGAACTGCAAAGATAGCATCTCCTATGCCTAAGTACAGTTTCAGTTAAGCTCAATACCGAAGGCCTTAAACCTCTCTTACCAATCCAATTCGATCACCTATGATTGACCAAAACCTCTACATATGATTATAACATTATTCACACATAGATAATCCTATAACCATAATCCCATATGTCCATGATCTACAAAGAGATCTTACATCATATTTATACCAACTCGGGACCTAAACAATTACGTCAGCCACCTAAAAGATAATACAATAAATTCATAATATAAACCTGCAATCCAATGATAACCCAAGTCGACTTAGTCCGAAAACAATGCAAATCAATCATTAAATCCTGTCGGTAACAAATCAAGAACATCCTCCAACACGTTACATAAACTGGTCCATAACCTAGATAGCACCAGACCAAAAATAGGTCGCCATAAACCAAATCCAACACCACTGATCAATAGGAACACGAACAAGATAACCAACTGAATCCTGAGAACCATCTAGAAGTCGTACCGGTGACCAAGAAGCTTACTAGAACAAATGATAGTATCTAAGTCATCAAATCTTGAACCAACTCATCATGATATGCATCTGAATAGAATGAATGACCGATCCAAATCAATTCCACAAACCAAAGTATATCAGAGCATACCGGATCAATATCATAGTCCAACCACTCTATTGGAACCAACCAGAAACTGGTAAACAACCAAAACAGTCAATGTTGTCATCAATGACAAAACATCAATGCGACACATAATCAATTCCTCCAAATTGCCAACAAAAGCAACAAGCAAAGAAGATCATGATTGTGAAAGTGGTTAAGCAAAGGCAGATGATAAGCTGCCACTGTGATTTCTAATGACACCACCCCCAGCTGCCAGGCCATGTCTAGCAGCCCCATCAAAATTGAGTTTGAAGCAACTGGGAATTGGGGGGGACCAAATAGTATTATGCCTTTAGAGACGCTTGGAGTTGTCAATATGTGCAAAGGATCTAGGTTGGTTCCAATAGCGAGCAATCTCCCAATCCTAGTTGGAAGGAGGATTAGAGGGATTTTTAACAATAGTCACAGATAAATTTTCCAAGATGAGCTTAAGGAAATACACGAACACATTTTTTAGAGAGGCCTCCTTATCCTTGAAGATACAGTTATTCCTCTCCTCCCAAATGCTCCAGTAGAGATGTGGGGGAATTTGTTTCCAGAGCTAGTGGACCATCGGATTGGAGGTAGGGCCCCTCCACTCCTGCAACAAATGTATCATGTTTTCATTCATAGTCCAGCTGAGGATAAGCTTATGGAAAACCATCCCCCAGAGAGCTTTGGGAAAGGCACAATGGAGGAAAAGATGGGGGAGCTTTCCACTTCCATTTTACAAAGGACACAGCTATTAGGGAGCTAAAATCCCTGCTTAACCAAGTTGTCTTGAGTGATTATTCTATTATGCATAACAGTCCACTAGAAAAAAATGATCTTGGGGATGAGGATTATAAACATAATTCCATTTAACTAGAGAGACCGGGTCCCAGATCAAACAATTGTAAGCAGCCTTAACCGAGAATTCCCTAGTAGGGTTCCATTTCCAAATAATTTTATCCTCCCTAGGAAGGAAAGGGAGTCTATTTCCAACCATTAGTTCCTGCAAATCCTTGGCAACCAGTAGTAGGAGTGGCTGATCAAGATAGCTATCTAAAATAGCCTTCCAAGTGTTGTTAAAGAAATAGTCAGAGACCTTGTCACCAAAGAAACCCTTAGTAACATCCTTAATCCTTCTAAGAGAGGGGGAAGCGATCAGGGGGTTGTCCCCAAGCCAAAAATCTTCCCAAAATAAAATGTTTCTGCCATTACCAATGAGCCACTTCATGCCCTAAGAAATAAGATCTTTGCAGCTGAGAATATTATTCCATATTCTGGACCCTCTGGGGAGTCCATCTTCATCTAAAGAAAAAATAAAGCTTTCATGGCCAAGGTATTTCACCCTCATAATGTGACCCCAGTCTAAATCCACGTGGAGAAGCTTCCAGGCTGTTTTGGTCATGAAATCCCTGTTAAAGTGGGTGATTTTGCGGATTCCCAAGCCCCCCTTCAATTTCGGGTAGCACACTTTATCCCATCCAACAAGGGCAAGCCTTTTATTTTCTTCCATCCCAATCCAAAGGAAATTTATTTGGATGTTCTCCAGCATGTCAGCCATGGTGGCAGGAATTTTAAATAGGGAAAGGAAGTACACCATAATACCTTGCAAAGACAAGGCTAGCAGTTGAAGCTTCCCCGCACTACTGAGGAACCTACCCTTCCACCCTGTCAGTTTCTTCTACAATCTCTCCAAGATAGTCACCCAAAAGGAGTTGGAGACATCCTTGATAGTAATGGGTAGCCCAAGGTAAGCTCCCGAGAGAGAGGCAAATTGACCGCCCAAGATCCCACAAATTTTAGCTTGGAGTTTGTCAGCAATATGAAAGAAATAAATATTGATTTTATCATAATTAATGTGTTGACCTGAGGCCTCAACATAAAGTGTAATGCCTGCCAAAATACCCTAGAGAAATATAGCTAAATACACACTAATTTAATTTTTTTTTGTTTAACAATACAACACATAACATTTCTTAAGCAATGCAGCGAGCACACAAACAACATTTAAGTGTTATGAACATAGAATAATTCACTCAAGCTATTCAAACAATTACGCAAGTGGAATACAATAAATCATTTCTACTAACTCCCTAAGGTATCTCAATGCCATTACTTAATCTACCTACATAAGCAATAAACATTTACTTTCATCCAGATCAATAGCTCATAATCTTAATCATTATACACACATAGGTGCATCATAGCAATACCTAACACTCATGATATGCAACCTTCTTAATCATTCATTTAATATGAGATTCTATCTTCCAATGCATAGCTACTTCCCTTTTTCTCTTAGGTTCATTTTATACACCAAGTCCAAATGTTCCTAATACCATTAACCAACCTTCGACTATAACATCACCATTCACATACCAAGATTAACCCTTACATTGCATTAACATAATTTCCATTTACAATTAACTTCTACATAGTCATTTATAATTCTATGCCCCTAGAATACTTATTACTTCATCATGATTCCAAAAGCATATAATGCAATACTCACATAGTCTCCTTAAACATTTAATCCATAGCCCATTTAATTCTCATAAAATCTCTTACACTGTATCAATTAACCAACAATCATCTCATTACAAATTAAGAAACAACACGCATTCATCTCAACACAAACTAAGATACAATATCCTAATTCCATAACCACTAATAGCATCCACCAAATGGAGATATAATCTTAAACCATAACACATGATACATCCTAAACCTTCCCTAACAGACAAGCATTCATTTTACTGTCTACTCGTACACCTACTAGTAATTTCCATTAATAAGATTGGTATTCCATTCATTAAGAACATCCATACAATATTTTCATAAGGAACATTCAATTACCTCCCAAGCATTATAAGATTTCAATCCTACCATTAGATCACTGACTACAAAGTATGATACTATAATTTCAAATTCTTTAATCACCAAGCATAAACATGTTCTAAGATATCTTCCAATATTACTCATACTCATACATCCTATCAAGGCATAACATGTCTTCTACTTAAAGCATTAGTTAAAGACACCATTTCAAGACCAATACCATTATCATAACATTTGCACCATTTCCTTTTAACATGGCTCATCAAGAATACAAATTGCATCTTTTAATTCCAAACCCTGTTACTTATCCACATCTCATGCATCCAATTTATTTAATATAAATGCGTTACAATACAACTCAAGGTTCATCATTGCATTCATCTACCATAACCAAATTTATCACTACAACTAGAACAAAATAGTCATTTCTCATAAACATGATTTCTTTTACAACCATTATATAAGAATTTCATTACATAAATCACATCATCATTTACATTCTTGCTGAAATTATTATCCATGAACAATTTGAAGAAGCATCCTCATCCACGCAAGAAGAATCCAAAGACAGGAACATCCCAATGGTTTGAAAGCACCAACTACCCGACCATGTGGAACCAAAGGAACCACCCCCTGTGCTAGGAGATGACACAAGGTCCCAACACACACTCTACATCTAGGCTGACACTTAAAACCAAAGAGAATAACCAATACAAGGACACTCAAGCAAGAACCAATCACAAGATAGCACAAATAGAAGACTCCCAGAGGTGCACAAATCATCAAGGCAACAATACATCTCAAGCAAAGGACACATGTAGGAGTGAAGTGTCATCACATGCTATCCTCCCCCATAATATTGCCAAAAACATAACTCTTCACGACATAACCCCGATAGACATGTGGAGCCATTTCTACCCATGAGAGAATCAAGGGAGATTTGACTTACCGTCTTCATGGCCTTCTTATGCTTATCCTAAAACATCCTCCCTAGGAATCATCCATGAGGCTCAAACTATTAATTATCTTGTTTAAATGAGATCTAATTACCCATTCCAATTAATTTCATTATTAATGTTATCACTTGTTTACAAATCATAAAAAACTCCAATGTGCCCTGGTGGTCTAGACTTCATGCATCCTTACAAGGAACCTCATGCAAGCCTATCTCTCATGACCCCGGTCATCACAAGGAAGCCCACTCCTCCTAACATGGCCCACTAATAAATCACAAGAGGCTCTAATTCAATTTCCAAGAAAAGATCCATAACTTCATCATGCAGCCCAACACACATAAAACATACAAGGAAAACCATAGCTAAAGAGCGCAAGGGGCTGAAATCCATTATAATGCAAAATGAGTCTCGATGTGGAAAACCATATCAAATAAGAGATATTCTATCAATAAAACATATCAAATTCTATTGTTTTCACAACAATATCATCTTGTTGTCTCCACAACAATACTATCTTCCTATCTCCACAACAATAACATCTTGTTGTCTCCACAACAATACCATTTTTCCATTGCAACATCTCAGTATAAGAAAAGACTCGAATCTTGAACAATAAATAAGTCAACAATGTTGCAGCATAGAAAACATAAAATCATATCAAACTGATAAATAACAGTAGCTGAAAAATGTTTGCAAAAATCCCAAAAAACCTCTGGAATGAAACGAAACTCGAAAATCCAAATCTGACTGGGAAAATAGTGAAAAACACCAAAATAGGCAAAACAACGCTTTCAGATTGAAGTTTAGCGCTTTTGTATTACAGGTTAGTGCTTGTGTTTAATAGTTTAGCGTCTATGCAGTGAAAGATAACGCTTTTGCCCAAAAGACAACACAAATGCATGAAAGGACAACACAAATGAATGAAAAGACAACGCAAATACATGAAAGGACAGCGCATACACAACAAAGGACAACGCATATGCATAATCAATGCTTTTGCATAAAATAGACGGAAAAACACAAAACTTTTGACAAAGCCTAAAAATTAAACTTGAAAACATAAGGCTTCAAAAAACATATACATAGAGTCGCCCAGAACCAACAAGTAAGAAGAAATAAATAGAATAAAGTTTAATAAAATATAGAGAGATGAATTCCAAAACACATCCACAGCTGGGAGACCCAGAACTCATTCACAGAGACCTCTTTTGAGTCTGAAATACATAGGTAACTCTACCGACGACAGATAAGGCCAATGCTACATCAAACAAAACACCAATCACATGATCCAGATAATGATATAGGATCTCACAACAAGCAGCCATAAAACCAAACTTTTCAATGCCGTGAACAACAACATACAAGAGACTAAATATTTCTCCAACACAACTATACAAACACCCATATAATATAAAGTTTCCTCCACCAGATATAAATCTGAAAAACTACAATAAACTAAATATTTCATCCCCAGCTCCTGGAAGACATTTTCAGACACGGAGCATACATAGAGAAATTTTAAGGTTGAAAGTAAACAAAAGACAAGGAACCCAACCTGCACCTTAAGTGATGGATGAAAGTTGAGGTAGAGCTCCAACCAAATCCAAAAGCCAAACCAGGAAACTCCAGCAACAATCCAAGCCAAAACCCTAAGGAATCTCTTGCAGAGAATATTTTTTTTGCAAAAGAAGAAGCCAACCCAAAAACTTCACAAGAAAGAAAATAAAAGCTAACCAATAACCAAAAACCCTACCCTCCATCTCATCCAATCAAAATATTCCAATCTATAATATATTTTACCAACCCCACCATATAATATAATTTTAGCTCCCTTTTCAAATTCAACCAATAAGAGAAGAGGGTAGGTGAGGTAAATATCATGCTTTTACAATTAGGTGGGAATGTTTTATCATTTTATTATAAAGTGTATTTATACAACCCACTTAATATAAAAGTCAACTAATAAAACATGAGCCACAATTAAATAAATCAAGTGGGGAAATTAAATCAAATAAACCAAAGGCTCATAAATGAATTAAAGAACAAGATAAACATTAAATACCAAATAAATATTAAACAATAGGCGATTAAATAATAAATAAATAAATAAACAATTAAATACCATTAAAAGGTCAAATCACAAATAAATATAAAAGCACAACATAAGCTAAACAATAAATATTAAATCATCATTAAAATAAATAAATATTTAAATATCAATAATTAAATACCCAAAAAGGCAAGAATCCAATAAATTAAATTAAACATTATATAATCAAATAATCAAATCACTATTAATCAAAACAATTAAAATAAACATTATTAACTATTTAATCTCGCATCAATAATCAATCAACCTCAACATAATAGGATTAACCAGCCAATACTAACATACTCACAACACAGGAGAAATCAAGCTTACTAACTGACATGGCAAATTGCTCCAAGACGCTGATGACTTACAATGAACAACTTAGACCTAGAGTATGTGAGGGGAACTTGTGCCAACTCCGAACCACATACCATTGGGATTTAAAGACACACTCAGACCCGTGGAGCCAGGTGAAGTCGGTGTCTGGTACCTGCAAATCCTACATCCACAAAGCAACAATACAACATATGCATATATATTATAACAAACAAGGGTTAGAGAATCGCAACGACACATCCCGCTTGCAATGAGTGATGTGGCATTGTCTCTATCCCAAAGACAGTCATACAACAATCAAACACACCATAAGATCAACTCATCATAGATAATCATTAAATATGGTCTGTACATAAAAACATCATCAAGTGCATGATTAGTATAATTCATGATTATATTACAACATGTAAAATCCATCAATACTTATGCTCCTCAAATCACATGATCAATATAGTCTTTTGATAATCAATCACAAAATAAGTATATAGTGTCTAATAAATTGCACGATCAATAACGATAATATCAACATCATATAAATCATCTGAAATAGCCTATGCCCAATGATGTCTATCATGCATGAATTAAAAGTCAACTCTGGTCAAAACAAGTCAAATCAAGGGTGGACACTACATAACGATTAAGAAAGGATTTCCAACCCTTGGCCTCAATCATCGAAGAAATCCCGAAAGGATGATATCATCCACAAACTACTGCAGAATGGTAGGAGGAACAGTGGAAGAAGGTTTGATCCCCATGAGAACCCTTCTCTAAACAAGAGAATTGAAGTTCTTGGCCAAAAATTCAGCAAGAATAATAAAGAGATAGGGTGAAAGAGGGTCACCCTGTCTGAGCCCCCTAGAAGGCCCGAAGGTCTCCAGAGGGATCCCTCATAAGAACTGAATAATTGATAGTAGTTATGCATTCCTAATCCCATTCATAAGAATTGAATAATTGACAGTAATTATGCATTCCCTAATGAGATTAAGCATCCTCCCCCCAACACCTAACTTTTGCAGAACTTTAAAAAGGAAGCTCCATTTCACTCTGTCATAAGCCTTAAAGATATCCAATTTCAGAACCATGCCAGGTTTACAACTTTTGTCCATAGAATGAATGACCTCATGAGTTAAGATGGCCGCATCACAAACCCCTTTTGGCTAGGACTAATTAGAGAATATAGAAAGGGTTTAAGCCTATTGATTAAGACTTTGGAGAAGATCTTGTAGATAGTGCTACAAAGACTAATAGGTCTAAAGTCCTTTAGAAGGGTTGGCTCCTAAATTTTAGGAACCAGAGCAATGAAAGCGTTGTTAAACTTCTTGAGAAGCATTCTAGACCTAAAGAAATCTTTGGTAGCAAGAACCACATCAGCACCAACCACATCACAATGGTCTTAGAAGAAAGTCAAAGGGAAGCCATCAGGACCCAAAGCTTTGAAAGCCCCCATAGAGAACACAACATTTCTTACCTCATCTTCAGCAACCAGGGTCATAATAAGATCATTGTCTTTCATAGTGAGGGGGGATGGGAGGCAATGTAGGAGGTCCTCATCCAAGAAGGGGTCCCCAGTTCTGCAATCATCAATGAACGGAGAAGAGAAATAGTCAGAGCCCAGTTTTCCAAGGCCATCTTCATCTTTGACATCCTGATTCTGATCATTTATTAAACAAGAAATGTGATTTCTTCTCTTGTGAGTATTGGCCAATCTATGGAAAAAGGTCGTACTTTAATTTCCTTCTTTTAACCATTGAACCCTCAATTTCTATTTATAGTATAGCTCCTCCCTATTTGAGTTATCCTTCCATTTCCTCCTTAAAATGGCCTCCTCCTGGTGGGTATTTCAAGGATATCCCCTTTGTCAATTTATTCCTGGATGATTTCCAGCTTGACACTGAGATCCTTTTTTTGAACAAAATGTTGTCAGAAGTGTTTTTGTTCCATCCCTGAACATTTCTTCAGATAAAGTCTAATTTTTGGGCAACCCAAAACATGGGTGTGCCAGAAATATGCGTGTTCCACCAACATTTGATGCAATCTTTGAACTCGAGATGGGTGTTCCACATAATTTCATATTTGAAGGGGTAGACTCTCCTAGCACATGGGGTGTACCTGCAAAGGAGAAGGGGATTGTGGTCAGAAACCATCCTGGGGAGGGCAGAGAGCTTCACATTAAAACCAATACCTCAGTTTCCCAAGATGAGGAATCGTTCCAATCTGAATTGGATGAGGTCCTTTCCTTTTCTAAGATTGGACTAGGTGAATCTTTGGCCAATCAGGTCCACGTCTAGTAAACCATTCCTACCAATGAAATCCACCAAATCAGTCATGCTAACAGAGTACTCCTGAAGACCCCCCAATTTTTCAAAAGGGAAGAGTGGAGAATTAAATCTCTCGCAATTATCCAATGGGCATTGGGTTCATTCTAAAGAAGAGAAGAGATATCATTCCAAAGAGAGAGTTTTCCCAATCTGACATTAGGGGCATAAATATTAATGAGAAACCAATATCCCAAAGCAAAAGAGAGCCTGGAGACAACAAATTTGGCAGAAGAGGTAACCAGGTTGCCAAAGAACCGTGAGGGTCCCACATAGTGACTAGACCACCAGAGGCCCCACTAGAATCACTAATCAAGAACTTGGAACCAGGCCAAATTTTGCCAGCAATAAAAGTAAAGGGGGATTCAATCATTTTAACCTCTTGGAGAAGGAGAACTTCAATTTTGTTTTCACAAATACAATTCTTTAGAGCATACATTGGGTAGCCCGTCCTCATGTCAATCTCGACATCATTTTTCATATTTATAGTCTTGCGTCTTTGTGTGATCCATCCATCATCATCAAGGAGTCAGTAACCACTAGAGGAGACTCTAGGAGAGGAGAGGCCCATACCCAGGACATGGGGAATGGGTATTGTAGATGAGTATGAGGGGCCCTGCAAGAACAACATCTTGGGAGGGGACCTGACAGACCTATGAGCAATCAGGGTTGAGGAGCCAACAACAATCTCATCCTCCTCTAGAGGGGAGACCACCTTAAAAGGGGTGGAGATCAACACTTCAGAGGGGTCAAGCTAATTGTTCACCATAATAGGAGCCAACAACACATCCATGTCTGGAAAGGAGTTAGGGGCCTCGTTAATCATTTTAGCAGGCGAGTCGAGGAGTTTATTAATACTCTCTATAAAGGGGTAGTCCTCAATAGGGCACTCCACAAAAGTAAAGTCTTTATTAGTACCTTCCTCAACAATAGGACCTTTGAGCTTGAGGGGCCTAGGGTCCTGCACTTTGCACTGATAAATTATGTGACCCGCCTTGTGAAATTTATGATAGAAGAGGGTAGCATTTTCATAGACCAAAGCCTAAGTCCATCTTCTTAGCTTAGACTTGAGAGTAATAAAGTTAGAAAGATTCTTACTAACCGTTTCCTACATGCAGAAGTGCGTGTAGACCAGTCTGGATTTGGTTCTAGTGATCTCGTCAACACCTATAAAGTGTCCAAAGGTGTTACCAATCCATCTAAACATAGAGTCATCTCAATATTCTGGTGGGAGAACAAGAAGGCAGACCTAGACAGGAGCAGACTTGTGCAAGTCAATGGTCGAGTCAAAACCAGCTTTCCACCTGCAAAGAGACAAGTTGCATTTGTCATAGGTCCAACAACCAGAGAGGACCGTAACGATGTCCTCTTCAATAGTAAATTTGAAGAGGAAGAGAGCCCCAAGCAAAGCACTAACAGAGACACTTCCTTCCAGTCTCCATTTGTCCGAAGTCCATTTCCTAACCATTTCCACAGTAGGTCTGAGGGAAAAAAAAATCCCACCAAAGTGTTACTCATGTTTAGAAAAATGTGGTCCACAAATTTGTTAGGGAGTTCAATAGTCGTGCCTTCCTCAGTTTGTATGCTGACAGGAACAAGATTGGGGTCCACGTCCTTGGTAGCATTTCCAATCAACGCTTTTTTCCAGCCATTGACAGTCATGCTAACAATAGGGGTCTCTCAAACTTTAGGGTCATCTCAAGTGATAGATTCCTTGGAGTTAGGAATGGAATCCACTGACTTGTCCAAAAACACCATGGTTTTAGGACAACCACCCATTAATATCTCCAAGGGTGTAGTAACAAGCGGTTTATCAATTGAAAATGAGTAGGCCCCTATAGGAATCTCATCCACCGTAAGGGAAGAATGAAAAGCTCGACAAAACTTGTCAGCACCACAATGTCCGAAGGGGGTTCGACTGGGGGGGGAGGAGTCCCCCACCCGCAACAGCAACCACCATGAATGGAAAAAGTTTAAAATTCAAAAGCTTGTAGGGCGGGAGTTGTAGAGTTATGTAATGTTGAGCCTCCATATTCTTTTTCTTGTTACTTTAAACTTTAATATAATTTAAAAAATTATAATTACATAAACAAAATTATATTTGCTAAAGTTCCAAATTTTAAAAATAAAGAAATTAAATGCCTGTTAAGGGACACTCCTTGGTTAATTCAACTCCTTTGGTGGATTGTGTTGTTATTTGGGAAAAACCTTTGGATTGATGGTGGAAGATTAACTTTGATGGCGCTTCAAAGGGGAATCCTGGACCATTAGGTGCAAACTTCATTGTTAGGGACTTGGATTCTAACATTCTAGCATTGGGGGCAGAAAGATTGGAGAATGGATCAAATAAGACCTTGGAAGCATCAACAACCTTAACAACGATTAGGCTCAGAAAGATGATGGGAATACCGCAAATTCATTTAGAAAGGGACTCTTTGATTATTATTCAAGCAATTATGCAGGGTAGTATTGATGCATGGCATCTACTAAATTTGATCACTATAATAGTGGAAGAAATGACAACCTTCGAAGACTTTTTAGTTAGCCATATCAAGAGAATGGGGAATGTTGAGGTGGACAAACTTTCTAAATGGGCATTAATATTCGAAAGAGTGGGTGAATTAAAGGTTGAATATTTTAGATGTATACCATTCGAATAGAATGTTTAAATTCTTTGTGGTAGGTGTGAGTCATTAATGAGCCTGCATTTACTCATCCTCTTGGAAAGCATGCAAACTCTACCAACTTGGCTTGGAAGGGCGGCGAGGAATGATGGTACGCTGCATTTATGGTGATTGAATGGGTGTTTTTATTTTGATGTTTTTTGGTTTATGTGGCTCCCATTTTCATGTTCTCAATATTTCAATAGGTATTGTGTGAAGTTAATTACAGATGAAGGTTGGTGGGGTGGCAACACTATTGAAACAGGAAGTAATGGAGGCGAATTTCACATTGAAAATAAAGAGACAACTTGGCCCATTTCTTGGACCCATCTAGGAGAGGCAATTGAAAAGGATATTTCTTTTCAAAGATGAAAGATTGGTGAAAAGTGTGCAAAGGATTCTGGGGTAAGCCATTGGAGTGGTGAGACATCAATACAGAACCAACATGGACATATACTCTCTCATCTTGGCGTGGGGCTTGGAGTTGGAGAATTTTGTGGAGCGGTTACAAAGTTGATGAACTTCATTGTCCCGGAAGAATACCACTTGGGAATGGAGATGATTATCGAATGGGCGGTTCCTAGTGCTGGTTTTGACATATGTGAAGGAATTGAGAATTTTCATCATGTGGCTAAGTAGAATTACATACTATTTGTGAGGTGGCGTGATGATGACACAAAGGCACAATTCATAAAGGAGGCACGTATTGGATGGGATGCTCTGAAGGTTTTTGTGGATTTAATGTAGGTCAAATCTACATTGCAACAAGGCTTAGAGGAGGCGAGAGCGATGGAGTGCGGAGGACGACGGACAAGGAAGAGAAAGGCGGGAGGTGAACAAACCCTCACAATTATTTCGAGTATTTCTTAGTGATTTGCTCTCTGTTTCATGGTCATTTTTCATGGTTCTGGCCTGTGGGGGTTGATCCCTATCAGTTTTTTTAGGCCTTTTTGATGTAGACCATGCAAAAAAATTTACACAATGCTAAGTTGGGATGTTGAACCGAGTGATTTTTGAATTCTCAAAGATACTGTATATCTTTTTGGGGGATGATGTTTGTATGGGTGGTTTGTGTGGGTGGTTTCATGCTTTCTATAGGGTAGTTTAGCTAGGTGGCCTTTTGGATGTTTTTTTGTTGGGTGGTTTTGATGCTTACTTTTAGTTTAAAATGTAAACTTTCCTTATTGAATATTAATAAAAATTTATTATTACCGACCAAAAATAAATAAAGAAATTAAATGAAGAGAATGACATCCAAATTAACATCAATAAGAATAAATTAGGTATTTGAAAGACTATTGTTTGATCCCAATATTATATATTTCTAGGTGTAATAAAGATAAGTACATGTGACAATGCTTAATCATAATAATTTCCTTTAGTTATAGTTTTTTTTTTATCAACTTAATTAAGTTTAAAGGGTGTGTCCCTACATAATTATGCATGAAATAAGAAAGAGACAAGAGGTTCATAATTACACTAAATGTTTAAGGTTGCACTTTTGAAATAGAAGTTACACTCAAAGGGTTCAAAGCCACAAATGTAGCCTTGTTCCAAGATTTTGTGCATTATTTTAGATATCATAACACACATTCGTCACATTTATTTATTTCCAAGTACAACATGAAATTTTGAGTAGGAGCCCTTAATCATGTAAAATCAATCTCCTTTTTTGACATCAAAACACATTTATTTATTTTATTTTTACTCCACTTCCAAAATCAAATACAAAAACAATTAATTATTTTAGTAAAATTGATTATACTAAAAAAAAGGTTCTATAATTATAAAAAAGACATCATATCATGAATGCATGCATATAATAACCAAAAGCAATCAACATATATTAAAAAATAAATTATGAAGTCAAAATTTTAAGAAATAAATATATAATATCTATGATAGATTTCAAAAAAAAAAAATACAACAAAACAATTATCAAAATATTAAAATCACACAAAAGAGCTATATGCATGGATTAACAATATGATTATTAAACACAAGAGTTTATAAAACACAGAAGTAATTATCTATTGGTTGGTAATAGTAAATCAGTAAGATAAGACGAGTAGTATTAATTTAAGAGTTACAAGTGATACTATGTCCAATATACATCTAAGATGTGAAAATTATAATACATAAGAAAAAGTTGGGCCTTACAAATATTTTTTATGTTTTGGATCCATGATGAATAGGTTGTCCTTTATGTATTGATTCGGGTGCAAGTTAGCATATTATGGAAGTTGATAAACAACCTTATCCTAGCATATCCCCATCTACACTAATTATCCCTAGGTTTTGATTTTGAGTGTGCATCTAGTTGTTCACCACTCTAGTTAAACTCCATGATTTTGAAATTGTCCCAAGTCATTTATGTGCCCATATAACTAAACATAATACATTAAATTTAAATTTGGGCCTATGTTCCCCCCCTTACTAATCATTATTAGCCTACTAAAGCATAACTTATTTCAAATTGGACAATAGGGTGTGAATTTAAGGGCACGCTAATTTATTGTTATCATTTGATAATCAAAATCTAATAGATTTCAAGATAAATCTACATGGGTTTGACCAAAGGCACAAACCCTTATCTAGCAAGTTCTCAAACTATGTCTCTTAAAACTACTCTACTTCAACACAAGGTGAATGAATTAAAGTTATCATGTTTTCATTTAGGTTAGATTCACAAAAAAGATTCATTTTTATCCATAATTTAATTTCCATAAATAGAAAGTTGACATCCATAATTACAAATATAAAGTAAAACAAATTTCTATCAATTTATTAATTTTAACATGACCGTCTAATTTTTTTCTATTTCCACATATGATAATAAATTGATTTCAAACATTGAATACATCAACTCCAGCAAATCTTAAATTAAATATAATTATTTTTTCTTAATTAATTATCATATTAATTATGGCATGTTAATGGGCTTCTTAGGGTTGATCCTCCTCAAAGGCCAAATGAAAGTGTGAGATGGACGAAACTAGAAGAAGGATGGTTAAGATCAATTTTGATGGAGCCTCAAAAGGAAACCTAGGGCCCTTGGGTGCAGGTTGCATTGTGAGATATGACAGTGGAGAAGTATTGGCAATGGGAGCACAAAAATTGAATGATAGAACTAAGAATGAAGTGGAGGCTCAAGCAGTGTTCCTTGCAATAATTTTGGTGGATAGAATATTGGTTTCCTAACTTCATCTGAAAGGATATTTGAAGGTCGTGGTTGATGCCATCTTGAAAGGGGAATCTCAGAGTTGGACACTTAAACAATTCATCAACATCATTATGAAAAAACTTGATACCTTTCAAGCTTTTAAAGTCTCATGCACCGAGAGAAGGAAACTAGGTGACGAAAAATCTCTCTAATTAGGGGCGTACCTTAAATGAACAAGGGGTGAGATGGTGGGAAGACCTACGTGGAGGACAAGGGATCAAGGAGGTGGTTGAGGGTGGCGATACAGGATGAGTTGGCAGGTCTTCAAGGTAAGGTGTGTTGAAATGTGAAATAGATTTAATGAAAGGTATAATTCTAGTGTGTTGGGCGGTCTTGTCAGATAAAAGTAATGATAGATGGATAGGGAGAGTACAACATGAATACAAAGATTTAAGTGCATTGGTGTGAACCTCAACAAATATTTATGGTTGATATGTGTGATCATTTAAAGCAGTGCGGGTAGTTGGAATGACTCCCATGTCAATCACAAAGGGCATGATTTTAAGTGATTTATGCAAGTCATTTTGCATAAAACTACAAGTTTGAATACATAGGGACAAAGTTTATGGGGTGAGGTAGGTGGTGATGTAACCTGCAAGTGTTTGAGGGCAAAGGTTTTAGGAATCTAGGGTACAGTTGTGGCAATAAATGCGATCTTTATGCTCACCACAACCAAACAATAATTGACTTTTTAAGGAGCAATATCTGAAGAAAGAATGTTAAATGTCTCCAAAATTGAGGACTCAAAATTTATGCCGATGGTGAACATTTTGCTGGGGGAAGAATGTATGGAATAAGAATTCCAATATAGAGCCAATGTAGACTTGGTTTCTATGTTCCTCGCCTGGGTGCTGGAGTTGGGGACAAAGGAGGATGCCAAGTGGATAATGAGGGAGTGTGTTAAGGAGAAATGGAAATTTATACTGAAGAATTTCATGACCATTGCTAGGTCATGGTAAGGTTTTGTGTCTACAAGTGGCGAATGGATCCACTCTACAAAATTCATGCCACAATTGAGACCTTTCTTGATTTGGGGAGCATATATGAATCGAGAGGCTCATAGAGAGGAGGAATGAGTGGGTTGGGATTATATAAAGGACTACTTGAGATGCAAAGAGTAGTTGTCAAAGGTGTTGGGACCGAAAGAGTCAAATAAGACAAAGAAAAATAGCATATTCAAGAAGGAGGATTACCACTTGTGTCGTAAGAAGCCAATGATTTGATTTATGTAGGATTGTTTATTATCCTCTTTTTATATTATGAAGCTTTAGTTTGGTAGGGTTCTTAGTTAAATATTTAGCGATAGTAGGCAAAATTTGGCTTGATTGACTATCTTACTATGGACAACCTTTTTGTTTAGGATGTTTAAATTTGTAAGTTTGGTATGTTCGATGGTGTTGAAGAGACTAAAACTGTTAAACAATTGTATCTTTTTTATAGTTTTACATACATACATACATACATACATACATACATACATACATACACATACACATACACATACACATACACATACACATACACATACACATACACATACACATACACATACACGTACACATACACATACACATACACATACACATACACATACAAACATACACATACACGTACACGTACACGTACACATACACCTACACACACACACACACAATCATATTAATTGTAATATTTATGCTCAATCTCACCCATGAATCTTATATTATAGAATCATTGCCACTTGTCTCTAAGTATATGAAATTGTTACATCTTTAATGAGAGTGAAAGAGTGCAACATTATTCAGCTCCATGTCCTTCTTGACAACTAATAAACATGCAAGACAATTATGTGATATCTCTCGGCATTATTTTACATTTTTTTTATAAAAAATATAGGTATACTAGTATATGACTTCAATTATATTCTTATAAATGAAGCTAACAATAAAACTGAAAACATCCTCACATATTGGAGATATACCACATGCACTTAAATAAAGAATGCACAAATTTTTTTCATTCTCAAGAATCCATTCATGTGTTTCAAACCTAGACTAAGTATTTTAAGTTTTTAATATTTCAACTAAAACTCAAATTAGTGAGAATGCATTGATATATAACTGAGTAGCTCTTTAAAAAGGCATATTTAATTCTATAGTTCATTAAATTGGTTAAAAGCTTACTATATGCTTAGTTGACTAGTCGAGGAAAAAAAAAAAAGAGTAGGCATGAAACTGTCGGTTGTATATTATTAAGTGGAATCTCTCGTCACATTTATTTGGAGCCATTAAAACCTATGATACATGGACACATTTGAATGAGGAAATTGACATTTTATTTAATGCATTAAATGTATAAAATCTGTATTTCTTTTTTGGAAAATTGAATATTACACATACTGTGACAAATATAAATGCATAAATCGTTATTTTTATAATTATTTTAAATAAAAATTAAATTTACTATAAATTTTTGTTCGATTTTTTTTAATTCTATGCACTAATTGGCTAAACTAATTAGAAAAATGAATTGAATGGATGCAATACTATCCTACTAAGGCAAGAACTAAGAAAATGTTAGAGAAATAACTAGAATTTTTTGGTGATAAAAGAAGCTCCTCTTTTTAGTACTTTTTGTTAGGTTAGTACTAAATTGCAGTCATTTTTTGTCAACTAGTGATTAAAAAAACATAATTATACCAATTAACATCTATTATTTTTTATATTTTATATAAAATTTGTATTTTATATAGCGTAAATGCATTTTTTTGTGTTTTTAAATTGAAAAAAATAATTTGTAGATATCTCATTGGCCAAAAAAATAGACCCTTAGGGCAAGTCCCCATGCGACTACGCAACTTATTTTGGCTAGCAGTGGTTGCTCAACTTTTTGAGCAACAATTTGTGGAGCTAGTAGCCCCATGGATACTAAATTTTGTTGCTTATTTTTTAAGCAATCGTTTTAAATGAATTTTTAATAATATTTATTGCAAATAAATTTTGGAGGTAAAATTGAAGGTAAATAAAAAGGAGAGAAAACATGGTGAAGACATGTGCCATTTTTCTTGGTTTAAGTAGAAATTGTGTATAAGCAACCACATGGAGACATGGGGTTATAGGTCAGATTTCACAGATCCACTATGTATATGTAGTTTTTTAGGTCACACTCCCAATTTTGATGCAGGTCATGTGGCCTAAAGTTAATGCATTTGTGCGTTAGAAATAGTTTTAATCATGTTGGCAATATTAAGTGATGTGATGTTTATGGTAAATGATATTTAATATTTATTGTATTTTAGCAACCATATTCTCGTAACCATTATTAAAACTTGTAATAGGTGAAAATATTAGGGTTTCACCAAATGATGTAGTAAAACCACTAATATTTTGCTTAGGTACCATCACATTAAAGAGGGGTGAACCCAAGAGATGTAGCCTCAAATCAGCAAGGATAGGCCTGAGAATTTCTATTGGATTCACTGGATTGGAAATTGATACCCTCTTTTAAGTTGAATTGTGAAAATGTTGAAATTAGGGTAAATGTGTTGAAATTGAAACAAAAATGCATAAATAGTGAGCTACAATTGTCAGATCGAGTCATGAACTTGGATCCGAGTAAAATGTGAGTGCTCGGATATGTTCCTAGAAGCTCATCCTAATTTTTTGGGACCAGAATGATTGTCACTCTGGTCCTCTGAACTTTTTGCCATCCAAAGGGGAATCTATTAATCTCTGTGAATAAAGTCGATCCTAAAAAATTGCAGCTCTATACCTATTCCTATGCATAGTAGAGAAGGGAAAATGGATGTGAATAGGGGTTTGCCTTAGGTCAAACCCCAGTTTTGGAATTAACAATGAAATATAAATGAAATGTACTTGAATTGATGTAATGGAAATGATTTCCTTTTGAGAAAAAATGTTGAATAATGTCTAAAACACTAATGATATACCTTTTTATGGAGTTTTGTTTGTCTCCACAAGGAATTTGGGTTTCATGAAGTCTTCATAAATATGAAACATGAATGTCAACTCCAATTCTTGAACCTTGACCTTAATTCTTCTCCAATGCTTGAAAGAAGATTGTTTGCTTGCTCACTTTAATTTTAATGCTTGATTGCTTGATTTATTGATCGGATGTATTCATATATTGTCAAAATGAGAGAGGTAGACCTCCTCTTATACTTGCTAGTCAAAAAAAATAAATTCAACATGAGCTGACATGAGATCTAGGTTCCTGCTTAAATTGAATGACCCTTAAGGGGCCTCAAAATAGGTCCTGGACAGCCAGGGACACAAGAAATGGGGTAAGAAAGTGTGTATGTTGGAAAAAATGAGTTATTTGCATGGTGTGACTAGAATCGGGGTTTTGATCAAGCCTTGGGACATGAACGCCAAGGTGAGGGCCCAAATGAGGACAAAATTATAAGGGAGTACAATTTAGGATGCTACATTTAGCACCTAGTTTAGCGGGAGTATGAGACTAAGCATACTCTTAGTAAAGTACAAAGGTTTACATCAAAAAATTTCATCAACACATCAAAGAGATAAGACACACCAAGCCCCTAATGGACTTTAGGATCTTAATACTTCAATATCAAGATAAAAGGGACACCATGAGAGAAAGAGAATCATGACATATATCCTAGTAAGGTTCACTTACTATGAGCTAAATGAAAAAGAAAAATACCAAAATTAAAAAAGAAAAAGGCTAAGTTTGCAAAGCAACTTGAGTGTCAAGATATGTGATAGTTGTTGGTATTTTGGATATGTTGATATGGTTTTGTCATTGATGTCAAACACTTGTCAACACTTATCAACACTTGGAGACTCTTGATTGTGTTCACCGGCAAGTACAGTCACCGATATTTGGTTCACCGACAGGTTATATTATTCACCGACACTTGGAATGACTTGAAGACTACTTGGTTATGTCAAAGACATTGTTTGGACACCTTGTTATGGTGATTTGTTCATTGGTCTATTCGGGTTTGCATATTTGCTGTTACCGACAAATAGGTCTAGGTTATGCACCGACAAGAATATCTATTCTAGATCAGCATGGCACGTTATGAAGATAATTTATTATTATTGTAAATGCATTGAGCCGACATGATGCATCAAATATTGATTCAGTTGTAAATGATTTTATTGTAATATCTTTAGTAAGTTGACCTACTAATTTGGTCTTAGCTTTCGGTATAAATGTAAGATCTCATTTGTGAGATTAATATGGGAATGTAAGTAAGTGCAAATAAGGTATATGCGAAAATAAGCAGAGCTATACAAGTAGACATCATTCAGATTGAAGGAAGGTTTGAAGAAGGAATATCAGAGCTAAACTGACACTGAATCCAACATATGAAGATGCTATTTTGAGCATTACATTATCATTGGATTTAACTATCCAATTGTAGTCAGTGTGACTCCTATTTTGTGATTGAACAGTGAGCTCTAGGCAGCTGGCCTTTTTGCATGTGCAGACTCCATATTGTACACACATACTATCTACAGTAGTATCATAGTTTTTCCCACCGTGGTTTTTCCCCTTACAGGGTTTCCACGTACAAATATCTGTGTTATGTGTTGTGGATGTTATTGTCTTTCTGTTTCATGCATTAATCTTTACCGCTACTGCAATTAACTGGTAAACTGTCTACTGACATAAAGTTTGGTTTACCTGTATTAAGCATTAAGATTTAGTTAAGTTAATTTTGGTTTGAATCTATTGGACAACTGATTCACCCCCCCCTCTCAGTTGTCTCCGGGGCCTAACAATTGGTATTAGAGCCTAGTCTTCTTTTTGCAGAAGTTTAACTTGAGGAGATCCAATGTCTTCTAACTATTTCAGGAAGGACAGTCTGAAACTTGATGGAACCAACTATGACATATGGAAGATCAGGATGGAGACACATTTGGATTGCATTGGAAATGACATATGGGATGTTACAAATAATGGTTATACTGCTCCTACTCAAGGTCAACCTAATCCACCACCCTTGGCTAAAGATGAGGAAAATGATTACAAAGCAAGAGAAGCACTTTTGAGTGCATTGTTAGATCAGAAAATCATGGGATTATCAGATAAATCTACTGCTAAAGCTATTTGGTACAAATTGGAAACATTGAATGAAGGAGATTCTAGAGTCAAAATTGCAAAACTTGAATGCTTCCAGGTCAAGTATGAAAATCTAAAAATGGAAGAAGATGAAAGGATTTCAGCTTTTATGGAAAGAGTAAATGAAATTGTTTTGGGTATACAATGTTGTGGAGGAACCTTAAGTGAAGATGGAATTGTTTCTAAAGTTTTAAGAGCATTGCCACCGACATATAAAATGAAAGTTACTGCTATAAATGAATTGAGAAAAATGACTAATACATCAGTATCTAGAGACATTCTGGTTGGAAAACTTTCATCTTTTGAAGTTGAGGAATTTGGTCCTGTTGCTACAATAAAGATAGATCTAGCTTTTAAATCATCAACATCATCTGCATCATCATCATCATCTGAGAAATCTGATTGGAAAGCCTTTTATGCAATAGAACTTGAAGAAATCAGAAAGGAAAATGAAGAACTGGAAGAGCTTGAAGCACTATTTGCAAGGAAAATGCCTAAAGGTCCAGTTGGAAGTAAGTATGAAGGTAAAGCACCATTTAAATGTTTTAACTGCAATAAGATTGGTCACATGGCTTCTAGGTGTCCTGATAGACATGCAATATTGAAAGAAGAAGCTAAAAGAACATATAAGCCTAACCCTGATTATCAGAGATACAAATTCAAGAATAATAGAGACAAATCTTGTTATTATGCTTATGAAGGAATTACTGATGATTCTGATGAGGAACCGACAGACAATGGATGGGCTTTTGTTGCTATAATAGAAGATCAGCCAACACCTACTGTTCAACCAGTAGAGCAGGCCCTGGAAGCTAAGATTGAAGATTAGGATGAATGGATCATTGATTCTAGATGTTCACATCATATGACTGGTGATAAGAGTAAATTTTTAACCTTTCAGGAATACAATGGAGGTCTAGTGAGATTTGGAGATGATAAAGCTTGTTTGATCAAAGGAAAAGGCACTATATCTTTTGATGGTAAGCATAATATTGATAATGTTTACTATGTTGAAGGTTTGAAGCATAATCTTTTGAGTGTTGGTCAATTAGTTGAGAAAGGATTTCAATTACAATTCAAGAATGGTAAATGCAAAATCTTAAACATAAATGGTTTGGAAATTGCAACGGGTAATCAGACTAGAGGTAATATCTTTCATTTGAGTAACAATGAGAAAGCATGTTTGATTTCTCATATTGATGAAAGTTGGTTATGGCATAAGAGACTTTGAATGTAAAATTTGATTGCATTGTGAAAATCAATACAACTAAGGCAGTAAGAGATTTACCTAAGATTGTTAAACCTCATAATCTGGTATGTAAGGAATGTCAATATGGAAAGAAAGTTAGAGCATCTTTTAAGAGTATACCAGATAAATCCAATAATGCTCTTGATTTAATTCATACTGATTTATGTGGTCCAACAAGAACTAGAAGTATACAAGGAGATAGATACTTTGTGCTAATCATTGATGACTATTCTAGAATGTGTTGGGTTACTTTTCTCAGAGAGAAATTAGAAGCTTTTGGGAAATTCAAACTATTCAAAGTGATGGTAGAGAATGAAACTGGTAAGAAAATCAAATGTTTAAGATCAGATCAAGGAGGTGGATTCACATCTAAGGAATTTAATACATTCTGTGAAGTGAATGGGTTCAGAAGACAGTTGTCAGCACCCCAGACACCCAACAAAATGGAGTTGTGGAAAGGAAGAACAAAACTATCTTGGATGCAGCTAGAAGCATGATATCAAAAGCAAACCTACCTCATATATATTGGAGAGAAACAATGAATATAGTAGTTTATACATTCAACAGAGTTCACATAAAAGGTGAAACCAGTAAGACCCCTCATGAACTATGGTTTGGTAATACTCCTACTCTTAAATATTTCAGAATATTTGGAAGTAAATGCTATATTAGAAGAGATGAGTATATTGGCAAATTTGATTCTAGAAGTGATGAAGGAATATTTCTTGGTTATTCATCTAAGAGAAAGGCATATAGATGTTTTAACAAAAGATTGCAAAAAATTGTTGAGAGTGCGAATGTGAAGATTGATGAACAGTTTAGAGGAAATTCAAGGTCCATGGACTCTGAACTGGCAATAGAGATAATCACAAATGAACCTACTATGAGTACACCGGTACATAATGTTGATCCAGTTATATTAGCATCATCTGAGGATTCAACAATCACTGAAGAACTACAGCAAGTAAAAACACCCCGGTATGTAAGATTGAATCACTCTAAAAGTCAGATAATTGGAAATAAATATCAAGAAGCTATGACTAGAGGAAGATTGGAAAATGAAGAGGTATGTCTAATTTCTCAAATTGAACCTGCATCAATTAATGAGGCATGTGAAGATAAATATTGGATTAAAGCTATGGAAGATGAATTGGAACAAATTGAAAGGAATAACACTTGGTCATTGGTTCCCCGACCTAAAGACAAAAATGTAATTGGAACTAAATGGGTATTCAGAAATAAACTTAATGAAGATGGCAAGGTAATCAGAAACAAAACAAGATTAGTGTGTAAGGGATATTCACAGAAAGAAGGAGTTGATTATAATGAAACTTTTGCACCGGTAGCTAGAATTGAGGCAGTCAGACTATTATTGGCTTTTGCAGCTCACAAGAACTATAAAGTATATCAAATGGATGTTAAATGTGCATTTCTGAATGGAGATCTTGAAGAAGAAGTTTATATTGAACAACCTGATGGATTTTCTTTGATAGATGACAAAGATATGATTTGCAGGTTAAGGAAAGCTTTGTATAGACTAAAGCAAGCTCTTAGAGCTTGGTATGCTAGATTGGACAAATATCTTTTGAATATTGGATACAATAAAGGTAATGCAGACAACAATCTATACTACAAAGTGACTAATGATGACATCTTGGTTATTGAAGTTTTTGTTCATATAATCTTTGGAGGAGAAGATGGATTGTGTAAATACTTTTCTAATAAGATGCAACAAGAATTTGAAATGTCTATGATTGGAGAGATAAAATTCTTTTTAGGATTGCAGATTTCATAGACTGATAAAGGTATATTCTTATGTCAATCTAAGTACTTAAAGGAATTACTAAAGAAATTTGGCATGGAAAACTCTAAACCGGTAAGCACACCTATGACTACAACTGATAAATTATCATTGAAGGATGAATCAACACCTGTTAATCCGACTAGATACAAGTCTATGATAGGAGGTTTACTATATTTGACACAAACAAGACCTGATATTATGAATGCAATATGTATTGTTTCAAGATTTTAGAGTAATCCTAAAGAAAATCATGAATCAATAGTAAAAAGGATTTTCCGGTACCTATAAGGCACTACAAATCTTGGTTTATGGTATCCTAGAGATGAAAACTTTGATTTATGTGCATACACAGATGCTAATTGCGCAGGAGATGTACATGACAAAAAAAGTACCACCGACAAAGCATTTTTTCTTGGTAGCAGATTAATTTCATGGTTGAGCAAGAAACAGAGTTGTACATCACTATCAACAGCTAAACCAGAATATGTTGCATCAACAACTAATTGCACACAGGTATTATGGAATAAACAAATGTTGAAGGACATAAAGTTAAAATGCAAGGAACCTATAACTATTTACTATGATAATATGGCAGCAATTGATATATCTAAGAATCTGGTATTTCACTCTAAGACTAAACATGTTTCTATCAAATTCAATTTTCTAAAAGAGAATGTTGAAGCAAAAGAAGTGAAACTGGTTTATGTGAATACTAAAGAGCAAATTGCAGATATTTTTACTAAGCTTTTGCCTAAGGAGACTTTTGAATATCTCAGAGAGTAGCTTGGAGTTCTACCCCCACTGGTAGAGACTTAGACAGTTGATGTTTGTCATCAATCGACATAATTAATAGAGAAATCTTTTTTCGGCTTTGATGAGGAGAGCTACTTCTCAGGGGGAGTAGTTGGTATTTTGTATTTGAATCTGGTTTTTGTATTGCTTTGGCATTTGATGTCAAAGGGGGAGAGATATTATAGGAAAACACATTATCTTTTGGGAGAGATTATTCCTAGGGGGAGAGATATTATGTATTTTTTATTTCTGGTAAATGATCTCTTTGGGAGATTGTTGGTTTTTGGTTTTTGGCATTTCTGTTTTGACACTTTGATGGTTTTTCCATCTTGTGTTGCCATTAATGCCAAAGGGGGATATTGTTGGTATTTTGGATATGTTGATATGGTTTTGTCATTGATGTCAACACTTGTCAACACTTATCAACACTTGGAGACTCTTGATTATGTTCACTGACAAGTACAGTCATCGATATTTGGTTCACCAGTAGGTTATATTGTTCACCGACACTTGGAATGACTTTAAGACTACTTGGTTATGTCAAAGACATTGTTTGGACACCTTGTTATCATGATTTGTTCATTGGTCTATTCGGGTTTTCATATTTGCTATTACCGACAAATAGGTCCAGGTTATGCATCGACAAAAATATCTATTCCAGATTAGCATGGCACGTTATGAAGATGATTTATTATTATTATAAATGCATTGAGCCGACATGATGCATCGGATATTAATTCATTTGTAAATGATTTTATTGTAATATCTTTAGTAAGCCGACCTACTCATTTGGTCTTAGCTTTTGGTATAGATGTAAGATCTCATTTGTTAGATTAATATGGTAATGTAAGTAAGTGCGAATAAGCTATATGTGAAAATAAGCAGAGCTATACATGCAGGCATCATTCATATTGAAGGAGGGTTTGAAGAAGGCATATCAAAGCTAAACCAGTATTGAATCCAGCATATGAAGATGCTATTTTGAGCAGTACATTATCATTGGATTTAACCATCCAATTATAGTCAATGTGACTCCCATTTTGTGATTGAGTAGTGAGCTCTAGGCAGTTGGCCTTTTTGCATGTGCAAACTCCATATTGTACACACATACTATCTACAGTAGTATCATATGATTGTGGGTAAGGCTTCCCACATTAGTTTTTCCCCTTACAGGGTTTCCACGTACAAATATTTGTGTTATGTGTTGTGGATGTTATTGTCTTTCCATTTCATGCATTAATCTTTACCGGTACTGCAATTAACTAATAAACTATCTACCGACATAAAGTTTGGTTTACCAGTATTAAGCATTAAGATTTGGTTAAGTTAATTTTGGTTTTAATTTATTGGACAACTGATTCACCCCCTCCTCTCAGTTGTCTCCGAGACCTAACAATAGTGTGTGTGTAAAGTGAAACATTGAGTGGAGTGTACGCCCCCATGATAAATTGATTGCATACGCCTTATCTATAGCAATTTCTTTAAGGTAGCATACATGCATCCAAATACAAGCACGTTACCACAATGATATGACCCCAAGAAAGGACAAATCAAAGGATAATAGTCACAAAACACATAAGGGTTCTACTAACTCTGGGGTCAGTATATTCTTATGATAAATAATGTATATCATGAAATTTATTTGCATTGAATTGACCTCATCCCCCAAAGGAAGTAGAACCACAATGGAAGAAGGGCACCCATGTCTTTTGAGCCAAGATAGAAGAGACCAAAAGATATCTGAATGCTTTGCATCATCCTCAAGCAGACAACACTAGGGACAACAAATAGAAGAATTGAGAAACAAATAGAGGAATGTTACAGACAAGCAAGAGAGAGAGAGAGAGAGAGAGAGAGAGAGAGAGAGAGAGAGAGAGAGAGAGAATCTACGACATGAATGAATCTAATAAAGCAAATCATCTACCTCCTAATCTTGCTAAACATTATTTTGGTAAGGTAGAAAATATGCAAGAAGAGCAACTTTGAGCATGGTAGATGGAGCTACTGCAAGTTCTAAACAAGGACCATGCTCTAATGATGAGTCACTTTGTCTAAGTTACTAGGAGCTAGGATTAATGATTTTGAAAGTTTCTTAGATAAATCATTGTCAACATCAACAAGCTCATATTCATCATTGGAATCACTAGCATCAACATTGTTAGCATGAACATCATTTTCATCCATTCCTTCATAAAGATTAATAAAAATAGGATCTTTAACATGAATAGAATATGAACCATCATCTTTCTTAAGCATATTTAATCTTGGAGATTTAGGTTGAATTTTTTTCCTAGGGTTAGGCGAAGTTTGGAAAAATGGAATCATGTCAACATTTGGGGTCTTTGATGAGGAAATAGGTTGAGAAGAAAATTCACGAGCCTTAACACGATGTCTTCATCGACGTTCTCTCACATAATGATTTATTTTAGTTTTAGCCGAGGGTTTTTAAGGTTTAGGATCAATGGACATAGACTTATTCTCTTGTTTCAAAGGAGAAGGAATAGTAGAAGGTCTAATAGGTTGAAAGAGAGGAGATGTTGGATGTTTTCCCTTTTAAGATGTAGGAGGCAGGACATCAACATATAAAGGAGGAATAGAAGGTGTAGGAAGGAAACCGGGTCCATTATGAGGAGGAATGTGTCTAGGATCTCTCGACTTACTCAAAGATAATATCAAATCATTCTTCCACTTTTGATAAGATTGAAAAAGAGAATCACTTTGAGGTTTAAGAGACTCAAATTGTTTAGGCCCAAAGTAATCAAGGGTGACATCTCCATGCCTCACCGTGGGTTGATATATGCTACACTTAATTATTATGATTTTATCATTATGAGGGAATTCAAGCATTTATGAACAATAGAAGGGATCGCTTTCATGGAAGAGAGCCAAGGATGTCCCAAATTCACACAAAATTGATTTGATGTAGGAATGATAGCAAAAATAACATCTAAGAACTTAGTACCAACCTCAATGGGAAGAGTAATAGAACCAATAGTAGGGAAAGATAAACCATCATACACCTTAACCACTACTTCAAATTTATCATATGTTACTTGATGCAATTGTAAATTATAAAGATATTATTCACTTATCACATTCGCCATACACGTTGGATCAATGAGCACCCCTCACGAGAGTTTATATTTGATCTTCACATTGATATATTATGGGACATTAGGTGAATTAATAGTCTCACTAGGATAAAAGGTAATGTATTGGTCCTTAGGAGGTGTAAGTTTATCCACAAGTTTCACCACATTGTTAGATTAAAGGCCAAGCTCATTAGGAGAAAAATTGAGATACTCTAACTCAACCACATTAGTAGAATGGGAAGACAAAGGATTAGTAAATATTTGGAGAATTTGATTAGGAGTTACAAATTTGTTTCCTTTATCATTCAAACCAACTATGGATATGGTATTGTTATCAATAAAGTCTTGAATTCTACTCCTTAAGGAATAACACTTTTCAGTGTCATGACCAGGTTGACGATGATATTGAAAAAAGGATTTGGGATCATGATAAGGTGGAAAAGGTTTGGAGGTATCAATTTTTTGATGGGAGGAAGTTTCAACACATTTTTATTTAACAATTGTGTTATAATTCTATGCAAAGACTCAAAAAGAGGTGTAAATTCTTGTCTAAAGTATCTAGATAAAAGAGGAACACTTGATGTTGCATCTGTTACCTGGGTATCGATATTGTCATTGAACTTGATGAATCCCTTTTTTAGTTTAAAATACACAGAATATTGTTGAGCACTTTCATTCTTATCTGCTGGAGCCATTGAAGAAGATGATTTGGATTGACTCACTTGAAGCTGATAATTATGAAGCATTGCACACAACTGCATAAAGGAAGTAAAATTAGAAAAGAGAAGCTTATCCCTAATGCCTTTTTGTAAATTATAATAAAAAATCTTTGAACATCTTGATCAGGCATATGATAAGCAATTTGAGGATACAAATGTTTATGTCTACTAATAAAATCAATCACTTTTTATTTAACACCCCACTTACAATGAATCAAATCAATCAAAGTAATCTTAGGACCAATATTATTGTGAAATTATTGAAATAATGTGGTAGAATGAGAAGGCAAAGAACAATACCATTTCAAAGCTTTGTCCCTAAAAGTTCGAGTAAATAATTTAGCCAAAAGTCTTTGATCATGAGAAAAATCAGTAAACAAAGTTTGAAAGGTTTTCACATGAGTCGAGGGATCACCTTTTGTATTATAAAGATCCAATTGAGGAATTTTCACATGTTTAGGAGGGACAACTTGAACAATGTCATTAGATAATAGGCTCGCTACATCAAATGTGGGTACATTAAACTTGGATTGGGTAATGGAAGCTAGTTGTTGGTGTAAGGATGAAATAGTTTGGGCTAAGTTATTGATTGTTGCTTTGGTGGATAGATTGAAATTGGACATATTGGATTGGGATGGAGGAGTAACATTATTGTATGTAGGTGGAGGTTGAGAGTAAGTAGGTGGAACACTATGATATGTAGGTATAGGAGATGATTGGGTCACAAATGGATGACTCACAAAAGGAGGTATGAAAGAATTTTGATTAAGAAAGTTGCCTGCTTGACTAATATGTGCAGGATTAACATTTTGTGTGGCAGTAGTCATGGTAGAAGATGTGAAAGTAGGCACACTAGGCAAGGATGTAGCCATAGGAATAGAATGGTTGACTTGACTAGGAGCTTGAGTGTAACCTGAGCAAGGCTACACAACAAATCAACATCACTTTTATCACTTTGAACCACTATTTTTAATCATTCAATCAATGGGATTTCCTCACTTTATGATTATTGTTGTCTCATTCAAATTCATTGTCAATTTTCCCTCTTTGATCAATGAAAACCCTAGCTAGTGATTCTTCCACATCATAATAATTATGAAAAGAACGAGGATAAATGACATCAATTATTGGATTAGAGGAACCACCAACATTCTCATGAAATAAGCTATCCAAATCAGGCTCCATATCCTTAGTAATTAAACCTTGGGAAACCTTAATTCTACAACTTCTTCTCATGAGAATATTGTAGGTAGGACTAATGGTAGTAAAACTCATGCACTAAGGAGGGGAATTTAAATTTAAAATTTGAAAATTATGATTGAACAATATAAAATTTTGTAAAAATGATTGATGAACCAATTAATTAAGCAATTTGATTTGTGAATTTGAAAGAGAAATGCATCTAGATCATAGCATAGCATATCATAAAGATCAAATTTGAAAAATTATGCAACCCACAAGTAAATTTTAGAATTATTAATTAGGGTTTTTGTAAATTCAACCAATAAATTTATGTAATTCAATTTGAAAATGAGACCCATGAGGGAAAATTTGAATTTTAAATTGCAAAAAATCAAATCCAAAATAATTCAATTTAGACAATCCACAAGCTCAATTTTAGAATTGAAAATTAGGGTTTTTGTGAATTTAACCTTTAAATTTTTGAAATTCGATTGAAAATTAAACTTGTATATGTAAATTTGAATTTGAAATGTATAAACACTTAGATTTGAAAACATAAATTAGAAAATGAAAGTGCAAGATGTCAAGTTCACCAAAATGCAATGGGTGAAAATATTAAGGTTTCATCCAATGATGTAGTAAAACCACTAATATTTTGCTTAGGTACTGATGCTTTGCAAAAAGGGTTAGAAAATCTGTTCGATGACAACACACACACAAGAGCAAAACATTAGTGTTAGCAACAAAACATTATTCTAAACAGGCATATCAAAAGAGATACCAAAAGCATGAGAGAATATTTAACTAGGAAGGTAAATATGATGAGACATCTTCAAATTTCTCCTAACATGCTCTTAGCTCCTTCTCCTTTGTTCCTCTCCTCTCCAAGTTCCAAACTAGTGTAGCTCTCAACAACTTTCTGCATTATGGATGCTTATGGAGGTTTGAGATTGAAGTATTTACTCTAAATGTAAATAAAAAGCTAATGCTAGATGCTATGATGTTAAAATGATTTATTTTAAACCAAAATGACAAGATATTAGTGATTTATGCTAAATGCTCTCTAAAATTCTCTATAACCTAGATGCATACAAGTTTTTCAGGATCTGGATTATGAAGAAATGGGCTCTATTTATAAGAAAAATGGAGCAATGGATAGTTGAGATTGAGTAATCTCAACAAAGGTAAGGATTGAATGATATTCAATCCATGTGATGGATTTCAACCCAATCCCAGGATGACAAGTGTCAATGTGAGATAGGTTGAGAGGAGAGAGAATAAACATTAAATGATTGACATGACCTGAGAGTTAACTTGGGAGTTAAGGTCAAGGTTGGGTTGAATGAATAAATTCTTTATTCAAAGAATAAAGCTTTTATCCAATGGATAAACTCTTGTGCAAAGGCAAAAGGGATAACCATGGTCAAAGCAATAAATGCTTGAGAAGACACATGAGTGCAAGTTGAAATAACCATAAATGGTTATGTAAGAGCCATAAATGGTCATGTAAGAGCTATTAGTGGTTTTGGAAGACATTGGAGGTTAAATTGTTGAACACACAAAGCATTTAATGTTTTCAAAGATTTTGAAGTCTTTGAGAAGTGACTTCAAGTTGCTTAGGATTGTGACAATAATTAGGGGATGGATTAGGCTAATTAGGAAGGGGTTAGAAGAATCTAGAAGGGGGTTTAAGAATGCAAGTGGATTTGGTGGGTGAGGGAAAATATGATTTTTATTTAAAATAAATTAATTTATTTCAATAAACATGTGCAAGTTGTATTTGTAGGAAAATGCAAGTGGGGGGGATTTATTATTTAAATAAATGTTTTATTTAATTTATTTAAAAGAGGAAAAGGGGATTAAAATGAAATAAATATGATTTATTCATTTAATTGATTTTGTGAATTTGGTATAATAAATTAATTAAAATAAATTGAATAATTTATTTAATTAATAGGAGAATGTTTGAAAGCGAATTAATTAAATATTAATTTAATTAACTGATGGCTAGTGGATTTTTAATCAAATAAATAGGGAATATTCATTTAATTAAATTGGATAGATTTATGTGACTACATTTGCCCCTCTTTGAGACGGTGCAGTTTATCGCGTCGTTTCAAAGAAAGAAAAACAAGTGTGAAGAAATGCCCCATAAAATATTAATTTTAATGGGTGGTATGCCCCCTCGAGGGATGGGCCGATAAATTTCAAAAAATCGGGCGATCTCTCGAAAAAGAATGAAAATTGGCAGGGTGATAGAAGAGAAGAATTTAGCAATACTGGTGAAAAATAGAAAAAATCGGGGATAAAATGGAGAAATGGGAGGCTCGAGAATTTCACGGGGACCACAGCGGTGAGCGGGGGAAAGTTAGGGGTATGACGAAGGGTTTATATGGGGAGAAAGGGGTGAAAACAGACTCATTTGTTACTTCGACCATAGTGAAATTAGAGCTTTGATAGTGACATTTTGGAGGAGCAAACAATAGTCAGGATGCCGGTACCAGTAGCAGAGCACCGATTTGAGCGAGTCCGACGATTCCAGCGGCCAGATGACTACGGACCAGTGGTATGCAAATTTGAAATTTTGAATTTTATGCATTTTGATGTGTTTTTTGCTGAGTCCAAGTTGAGTTGAGACAATAGCGCTGAAACTGTGTTTTGGCGCTTTTGTCCAATGAATTAGCGCTATTGTGCCACAATGGCACTATTGTGTAGTCTTTTGAGCGCTTTTGTTAGTTTTAGCGCGTTGGCATAGCCGTTTTAGCACTTTCGCGTGTTGGGCGCTTTTGTATGTTTGATTGAGCGCGTTTGCTATTAAGGGGCGCTTTTGCATAGTCAGTATAGTGCTATTGATGTTTGAGCGCTATTGCCTAGTTGGTTGAGCACTTTTGATGCCAAGCAGTGCTATTGCCTAGATGTTGTAGCGCTGTTGTAGTTTAAGCGTTGTTGGATAAATGATTGAGCGCTTTTGTTAGGCAATTAGCGCTTGTGGATGGAATGAGCGCTTTTGTGTAGAAAAATAGATGCCCCAGTGTTTTCATCAGATAATCTCCGGATGCCAATGATGAATGGATGGAGATGTGGAGTGAGAGTTGTTTTGAACCATAGTAGCTTTGATGAGACTTAGGTCATTAGGATAAATGCCTGTTGAAGTCTAGGTGTGTCATGATTGCTTACCTGTTGAGACCCGAAGATACTTGATCAAAGTATCTGTTGATAGTCTAGGTTGAAACTTTAGAAAGTTTGAAACAAAATAACTGATGATGATGGTTGATGCACTTGTGTAGGAGGATTTGCACGTCTTACAGTTGCGCAAGAGGCATCCCGCCACACAGGGGCTGCGTGATCGGTTGACAGAGGCCAAGATTGATTGCATTGCATCGATTGGGTTGTATGACATTATGCATATGCCCATGATTCAGATGAATCACGGTTTGATGACAGCCTTGGCAGAGCGCTGGCACAATGAGACATGCACGTTTCACTTGACGCAGTGGGAGATGATAGTGACACTAAAGGATGTATGGCGCATCCTACATATTTTGATTCAAGGGAGCTGGTTACCTATGATAGAGCGTGGGGTACCTTGGCGGTACAGAGATTTTTCGATGAGGATGTCTATATTGATGATGGCTCCATAGCTTGGGAGGATATCGCTGCTTTGTACGAGCCATTACCAGCAATGTTGTCGGGGATTGTTGGGGGGCTACTGTGTCCTGATAGACGATCACATGGTCTGACCATTGGTTGGGGACAGGTTATTGAGTAGATGATGACAGAGGGGACTTGATTTGCCTAGGGATCGTGCGTGTTAGCGCACCTGTATCAGGAGTTACATGAGGTAGTGTACCGCGGGAGGGGCTCCTTGGCAGTGGGAGTTACACTGCTGCATATATGGGCATGGGAGCACTTACCAATTACTCGACTAGTGAGTCTTAGATTTCGAGCAGTTGACCAGCCCTATGTATTTATGTACAATGGTATGACGAGTCAGCCCCACATGGGGAAGTTAGAGTGGTGGCGACGGGCGCTGGATGACATGGATGCAGTTATTTGGAGACCGTATATAGAGTGCGAACCTTGGGAGGATGATGCGGAGGCATTGCCGTATGTATTCATGACCTGATTCCTTATTGGGAGGACATGCTACCATGTAGACAGATAGGTGTCGGGCAAAGTTATGAGGCAGTTTGGACGACAACATGGAGTGCCTAAGGGATCAGAGGAGTATGCTAGGGTGGTACAAGAGAGATATGCATGGGGGGCAGTATTACCCTATGATCAGGTATTGGTGGAGTTCCAGATGTTATAGGTGAGGCCATGGGATATATGGCCAAGGGTGGTAGATGCAGGGGTATCAGAGGAGTATACGCAGTATATGGCGGCTCATCTGATTTCGTGGATATCAGATCTAGTAGAGTCGATTCCCAATTTTGAGGAGGAGAGGGGATGGAGATGGAGGAGGAGAGGAGGTCGAGGACTGATGGTAGATGGAGGAGGTAGAGGGGATGGTGGTGATGGAGGAGGAGGAGGGGGGGATGGTGGAGGTGGCAGTGGTGGTCAGGTGCAACAGAGAGGGAGAGGCGGTTTGCCGTTGCGGATATCATAGGGACCTTTGATGTAGGGAGGAGTGAGATTGGGTGGGAGAGGGATGGGGGAGAGAGAGGTACCGATGGATAGAGGGGAGGGAGCCACTAGAGAGGGAGCTACAGGTGAGGCACCTATGGATACCGGGGAGGGAATGACAGGGGGTGGTGATCTTTGGGATCATATGATATTACATTTGTAGACTCGACTGACAGCAGCCAAGACACAGGTGGAGGATTTGGAGGTGGAGGTTGTAGCTAGAGATGTGCAGCTATTTGCACGAGAGTTAGAGCTGACTGTAGTGCTGCAGGAGAGGGATGGTAGAGATTAGCAGAGCTGCAGGAGAGAGTTCGGGTTGGAGTAGGAGCATAGGTCCTACTGGGGAGGTGATGAGGGAGATCCGACAAGCACAAGCTGAGATAGAGTATATAGAGTATTGGCGGGGATTATATGAGCAGGTGGTACCAGCTAGTCAGTGACCATTGAGCTATTCACAAATGTGGCAGGCCATATCAAAGCAGTCTCAGAGGGTGCAAAGTAGTGGGGGTGTGATGGATCCTCTATGGAGAGATAGGTTAGGTGGCGCAGGAGCTAGTGGTAGTTTGATGGGTCCTCCACGGAGAGATAGGTCGGATGGTGCAGGGACTAGTGGGGGAGCAGGTGGTGATGGTGGTGCAACATCTAGTCAAAGTGGCATCTAAGAGGGCATTTTGTATATTTTGATATTGTCATTTTGGACTATGTCTTGGATGGCTCTTGGTAACTGATTTTGTAGACTTCTTTGTACTTTGATACATGAGATGATATATATGAGGAGATCCCATATTTTTGTGATGATATGTATTTTGATGACATGTTATGGATGTTTATGCTTGATGGTGATTTCATGATTTTATGCTTAGATGGATATTTGTTTTATGCTATATGTATGTGTTTATGAGATTATTCCTATATGCACATTTTTATGATGATTTATCTTTACATGATGTCTATATGCATTCGTTGTATGATGTTGGATGCTAATCATGTGGATGCAGGTTTATGTATGCGTGCATTTTGATGTTTTTGGGATAAAAACGTCGGATGTATGCAATGCCATGATGTTTATGTATGCAGAAAATGATAATGTATGATGGTATAGATAGTATTTTGTACTTTATTTTAGCACAATGATGGGATAATGATATGTAATGATGTTAATGCAAATGCTTTTGAATGATTTATTTATGTATATGCATCTAGATGGTTAAAAATAAATGTAACATGGATAAACAAATGTAAAGTACAAATGTTTAAATGATGGTTTGTAAATGAATGCATATGCTATAATGTATGAACCAATGTGTGAGACAAATGATATTTATGATTCTAAATGCCCAAATATGATGTAGTAAAATGATAATGTGATGATAATGCAACTCATGCTTAATAAAATAACTGCACCTTAATGCAATTAAGAGGGATAATGAATGCAATCTAATGAATCCTAAGTGAGATAAAATGGATGAATGAATGCACTTTAACTATTGAATAGATAAATGAATGTATGCAATTTATGGAAACCTAAACAAATGTATGATACATAAGTGTGGAAATGATGATAAATGATGATAACTAACATATGTTTAAATCAATGTATAGTAATTAGTAATCATGGTAGGAAATGTAAAATAAGTATAATTATCTATGCAAGTGAATCTAAATGTCATGAGTGTAATAATGAAATGATATAATGATACTAATGTAAGCAAATGAGAATGAACTATATGTGGTAAGTGCAACTAAATGATAATAAATGCATGCTAATGAATGGCTAAAGAATAATGCAAATGCGACTAAAATGTAATGATGATGGGATGATGATAGATGAATGCAAGGTTTTTTAGACTTTGCATGATGCACGTGATGATGTATCAGAGTACTCTGTCGCCATTGTATCCAAAAACCAGCTCAATTTTTGCAGAACTGCTCATTTTTAACTTTGTTCACACTTTGCATTCAAAATTATGTAAATAAATGAGTAAATGGATGGACGGTATGCAACATAATGTAATATATACAGATGAGATGAAATGACGATCCATAGTGCTTTATTTTTCATCATCAAGATTTTAAAGTGTTGTAAGAAAATACAAGCAACTTGACATAATGATTCAAGATGACCCGAGTATTTCTTACATGGATTTTGATATAGCAAGTTAATACAAACAACTTGATATAATGGGTCAAGTTGACCTGAGTATTGCTTGCAGAACATACAAGGATCATCTCCTTTCATGCATGACTTGGATCGTCCTCCTTGATCTTGGGTTGATCATATCCAGAGACAAGTTCATACCGTAATAAGAGACAAAAACCTTTATCCAATTTGGATGAGGTAAGAGGAACCAAAGAAAGAGCATTGGACTGGTAAGTAAACAACATACATAAAGAATAAAGAATATGGATCCTTGGCAATGGTTCATGCTCATATGGTTGAGGTATATGTTGTAGTCAGCAAGCCGTAGTGATCTATGACTGCATTTTGCATAAGATCACGTAGCTTAGTGAACTTCCCACGTAGACACCATTAGTACATGCCCCAGAACTTCATCGGAAGAAATCGCAGAAGATACACAAACAATGTTGTAGGAACCTGATATATATAAACGAATGGATAACCCACAAATCAACCAAGTATTTAATAGCTTAAACATAATTTTCTTGTCAAAGAAAATGTCATCTTGTCTTTGTTTTGATAAGGAAGGATGCATCCTTGTTGAAGACAGTTTGAGTGTTGATGTTGATTGTTTGGTCGATTTTGAGAAGTGATCATCGTGCGAGTGTTTTTCGATGTTTGTTTGGTATCTGTTCGGATGAGTATGTACAATGTGTTGCCATGTTTTTGTGTGATTTTCAATGTTTTCTGATGTTTTTGGATTTTGTGAGACATTTTTGAATTATTTTTTTTGTATTTTGTGAGATAGTTTTGAAATGAAGAACTTAGTGAATCACAAAACAATGTAGAATCCACTTCCATGAATAGGTTAAGGGCATTGCCCCCAATTTAGACTTGACTATGAAAAAGCGGGATGCAAGACGCATGAAGTACTATCTTGGATTGCAGATCAATAAGAAGCCATGGTTTGATGGATGTGTGTATGAAATAAATGTGATCACAAGAAGCCTGAAAGACAATGGAGTCATAGCCTTTATGAGTGGCACCTGTTTGCTAGGTTTTCACCATCGTACTTACCCAAGGTGCCACCGAAGTGGTTGTTCACCGTTTGGATGCATGATTTTTCTTTACTATTTTGATGTTTTTTGGTATTTTCTTCAGGTCATTTATCTAAATGTTTTTGGTGTTTTTGCCGGTATGTATGGGAGCCTGATGCTCTATGCAACTTATGTATAAAACCGTTTGAGGTACATGCTATTGATCAGATCTGCTAGCCGTTATCCTTCTGATGTAGCCAACTGATATGCCCTGGACCCAAATACAGTAGTGATAACATATGGACCCAGCCAGTTTGATTCAAACTTTCCCTGATGTTTGTGGTTGGGTTGGTTACGAGGATTTTCTCGAAGAACAAGATCACCTACCTCAAATGTACGAGGTCTAACCCGATGATTATAGCTTCTGCTCATGCGCTGCTGATAGGCCTTGAGGTGATTGTACGCATCTTGTCACTTCTCATCAAGTATCTCTAAGTCTTGGAGACAGGATACTCTATATGCTTCATCATCAATGAGAGTGTGCAAGGAAATCCGTAGAGATGGTATCTCAACCTCGATAGGTAAGATAGCTTATGCGCCATAGACTAGTGAGTAGGGAGTTGCGCCTGTAGGGGTTCAAATGCTAGTTTGATATGCCCATAGTGTTGGATTCAATTGAATGTGCCAATCACGACCGACATCATTGACTGTCTTCTTAAGGATTCTTAATATGTTCTTGTTTGATGCTTCAACCTGACCATTGCCTTGTGGGTAATAGGGAGTGGAAAAGCGGTGTTGGATGTAAAATTTCTCACAGAGTTCACGGACATCCTAATTTTTGAAAGGAAGACCGTTATCTGTGATGATGGACATGGATACACCATATTGACGGATGATGTAATTAAGGATGAATGAGGTGATCTACTTGCCGATGACTTGGGTAAGTGGAACAACTTCGATCCACTCTGTGAAGTATTCGGGGTGGTAATAATGAATTTGTGGCCGTTGGATGAAGATGGATGGATTTTACCCACAAGGTCAAGACCCCATTGACAAAAAGGCCATGGTGTTGTGATTGGTTGCAATTCTTGTGCTGGTGTTGGTGCATGTATCAGGTCTCCATGAACTTGGCATTTCTTGCACTTTCTGATAAAGTAGTAGGAGTCTTTTTCCATAGATGGCCAATAGTATCCAGTGCGTAGGAGTTTCTTGGCTAGTGATGGACCGCTTGCATGAGTTCCACAAATTCCTTCATGTACCTCTTCCAAGGCCTTTGTTATCTCATCATGTTCCAGACATCAAAGGAGAGTACCATCAAGACTGCGTCGGTATAGGGTTTCGACAATAATGGTATATCGAGCGGTTTGGCGAATGAAGGTCTTACGTTGGTTATTCAATTGGTTAGGAGGAAGGGTGTGATCACAGAGGTAGGTGTAGAACTCACCATACCATGGGGATTCAAAACCGATAAGGTGACATATCATCTCAGATTCGAGGATATCATAAGCGGGAATCCAAAGCTGTTCTACCAAGAACTCGTAGCGTGTTGAATTATGTGGAAGATCTAGGAGAGATGCAATGGTAGCCATAGCATCAGTAGCTCGATTATGATCTCTTGGTATCTACTCAAAGGTGATAGTAGTGAATGATGCCTTTAATTTGTCCACCATTTGTTTGTATGGCATGAGTTTTTCATCTTTAGTATGATATTCATTAGTTGCTTGTCGAATGACCAGTTGGGAGTCGCCATATACTTGTAGTTCTTGTAATTTCCATTGTATGGCTAGCCCGAGTCCTGTGATCAAGGCCTCATACTCTACTATGTTGTTTGTGCATGGAAATGTGAACCTGTAAGACTTCGGGATGCTGTCACCTTGAGGCATGATAAATAGGATGCCTGCCCTCGAGCCATGCCTAGTGTATGAACCATCAAAGTATAGTTTCCATGGTTGTGCTGTTGTGATCATGAATATCTCTTCATCTAGAAAATTGGAAATGAGAGGATGATCGCCTATGAGCGGTGCATCAACCAACTGATCTGCAATGACTTGTCCTTTGATAGCTTTACGGTCCACATACTCGATGTCAAATTCACTAAGAGTCATCACCCATTTGGCCAAGTGGCCTGTCAATGCTGCTTTACTCAGTAAGTATTTGAGTGGATCAATCTTTGCAATTAACTATACTTTATGTGTCAATATATAGTGTCTTAGTTTAGTGGCTACCAAGATTACTGCTAGGCAAGCTCGCTCAATAGGTGTATAATTGAGTTCATAGCCAACCAGTGTGCGAGAGATGTAGTAAACAACACACTCTTTCCCTTCTACATTGTGTTGAGCCAATAGTACACCCAATGCTGTACTTGTTGCTGAAATATAGAGTAATAGAGGTCTGCTCGGATCTGGTGGGATCATCAATGGTGTATTCATGAGATAGTCTTTAAGCATTTGGAATGCTTGCTGGCATCTGGCATCCCATTGAAAATAGATGTTCTTATGTAGCAGGTGTGTAAATGGGTGACACTTATCTACCAGTTGTGCAATGAATCTTCTGATAGATTGAAGTCATCCTTGTAATGTCCTTAGCTGACCAATGTTCTTTGGAGGTGGCATGTCCATGATTGCTTTGACCTTTGCTGGATTGACCTCAATGCCTTTACTTGAGACGATGTATCCTAGAAGCTTCCTTGAGGTTACTCCAAAGACACACTTCTTTGGGTTGAGCCGAACATGATATTGTTCCAGTCTATCAAAGATTTTCACCAATATGTGTAGATAACCTTCTCTTGTGAGTGATTTTGCCAATAAGTCATCAACATAATCTTTCATTATGGTATGCATCATGTCATGGAAGATGGTGGTCATTGCTTGTTGATAGGTCGCTCTTGCATTCTTGAGACCGAAAGGCATTACATTCCAGCAGTATGTGCCCCATGGACATGTGAAGGCCATCTTATGTTGATCCTCTAGTGCGATCTTTATCTGATTGTATCCTGAAAAGCCATCCATGAGTGAAAGCATGGCATGTCCTGCTGTTAGGTCTACTATGATGTCGATATTTGGTAGGGGGAAGTCATCCTTAGGACATGCTTTATTCAGATCTCTGAAGTCAGTACAGATATGGATGCCCCCATTTGGTTTTCCGATAGGCACAATATTGGATATCCAATCTACATAATCAATTGGTCTAATAAAACCAAAATCTAGGAGTTTCTTGAGTTCTGGTTTGACTAGTACTGCAATCTGAGGATGCATCTTGCGAAGCTTCTTCTTGATAGGTTTGGCTCTTTCTGCTACGGTGAGGTGATGCATGACTAAATCTAGATCAAGACCATGAATGCCTACATATGACCATGCAAAGTTGATCTGACACTTCTTGAAGAACTCTACAAATTTAGGCTGTTCCTCTAGAGTTAGAAGAGATGCTAGATGTATGTGGTGAGGAGTTTCAGGAGTCCCCACATTGTATTCTTTTGTTTCCTCGATGAGAATCATTGATCGTTCCTGTTGTGTACTAGCAGGGAGAATGTCAAACCTTTCATCTTTTGGCACCTCAGAGAGGTTTTCACTATTGGATACGCTCTTTCTTTTTACTTTTGTTGGATCAAACAGTGCCACGGTGTGGTTTTCACTGGAAGATCCATGTTTTATTGTTATATTTTTGTAGCTGAAAGGTTTGGCATCCGCCCCAAAGTATGTTGCACTATTAAGTTCTATGGCGAATCCAACTTTGTGATCCCTGCTTGGTATGTTATCCCGTAGTTCCAAAAAGTCAATGATTGCCTCATCGTTTTGGAAATAGTCAAGACATGGGGGATTAGGTTGGTTCCATTCGATGAGTTTTGGATGGATAATGGGCATTACCTCATTGATAAGGTGAAGGGTGCTAGATGTGGTAGTGAGGGTTAAGACATTGTGGTGAAGGTCATTGATGGTACTCTCCCTGTCAGAATCAGGCGTAGGATGTGACGTAGGGTCTATGGAAGATGTTTCCAGCTTAGGAACCCAAGAGGTCTTTATCTATGCTTCTCCGTAAACAGGGATGTCTTTGCAAGGTGGAGGTAGTGATGTGTCTTCCTCATCGGAAGTATTGAGCTAGATGGAATCAAATTCCCATTCATGTGAGTCAGTTTCTGAGTCGCTTTCCAGTAATCGGTTACTGTACCATATTGGGATATCCTTTGAGTTAAACACTACAGGTGTGATTGGTTGATGCACCTTTGTAGATGGAATGATCATTGCTGCAGGAAGGATGATGGGGATCAATGAATCTGATATGGGGAGTATCGGTAGTGTTGACTCTGTTGCTTCCGCTGGAACTGCTGATGTTGTAGATATTGCCATGGGTTCTGATATAGTTGTTGCTGCCAATGGTGTTATTGCTGGTTTGTTTGGTGGGATGATTGGCGTTGCAGGGATTTTTAGCCTCAATGGGGTAGTTGCTATGGTGTTTGATGCTACTTTTATAATCAAAGGTGACCTCTTTGTATTAGGCTGATATAGAGGTTGGCTGGGTTTTCCTTTGAATCTGAGTTTAGGAAGGATCTCCTTTTGAAAAACTAGTCCTGTATTATCCTTGGGTTTTAATTTTGGCTGCAGTGGTTCATGTCTTCCTTGTTTGCAAGGTCCCAAAGCACTTTGACCATCATAACCCATCCTTTGCATAATGAGAAGGCCTTTGCCATACTGATCTATGGGAAGCTTAGCTTGTGGAATATTTGCGGTGATGGGATCTTTATAGATCCATTCTGCTAAGTCCTCATCTTTGGTTTCTTCTTCTTGACTCTTTCCCAGGATGAAAGGTGTCAAAGTACATGCTGGCTTGATCAATGGTTGTTGAAGTAACCCCTGAGGTTTACCATGTGTTCTAGGAGAAGTGGGCATTTGTCCCACACAAAAGAGTTGACTCAAATTGTATTCCCCAGGACCTTCCTCTACTATTTTCATCTTAAGTTTTTCTTTCTTGGGTATAGTGGCGTTTGAATTGGAAAGAGAGGCTGGACTTATGTATGAGGTGGAGGAGATGGCTTCTCTATTGTTGGGAATGGTAATCTCTGGTTGATGACTTATATTATGACAATATGCAAAGGGATTTGCATCGCCTAGGATCGTGATTTCTACACCATTATGTGGGAACTTGGTACATTGATGGTAGGTGGATGGAATGACTTGCATGGCATGTATCCAAGGTCTTCCTAACAATAGATTGTATGGTAGAGGAAGGTCCAGGACTTGACAGATAATGTGTTTCACCATAGGGCCCACTCAGATTGGTAGTACCACAACTCCTTTGGATGAACGCTCTGCATCATCATAGGCTTTGATTGTTATCTTCTTGCGGGGATCCACTGATTCTATTGCATATCCCAAGGCTATGACTAATTGTAGAGTACAAATATTCAGGCCTGCTCCATTGTCGATCAAGACTCGCCTGATCCTATGCTGGTTGATAAACCCTTCAATGTGGAGTGAGACGTTATGAGGTTGCTGGAAGGATGTGTTGTCACTTTCAGAGAAAGTGAGACAAGGTGATGACCTTAGATTTCCAACCATGGCTTGGAACTAATCTATATTTAGGTTTGCAGGGATTGACGCCTCTTGGAGAGCTTGATCCAAGATTGTTTTATGGGATGGAGATAGGCACAATAACTCTAAGATAGATATCAGTGCGGGCATTTTGTCTAACTGTTCCACAAGGTTATACTACTTTGGGATAGGTGGGGTGCCTTGTGGAGCTACTTTTATGGTAATCTTGCCACGACATGTAACAATATTGCAAGTGGAGTTGGGATTTTTGATGGTTATAGTTGCAATCTGTTCATTGGCATTGTATAGGTGATTCATAGTATAATTATACGTGGCTTGCGTATAATTGGTGGTATCTGTGTTTCTCCCTGAAGTGGAAGGACCCCTTTGATCTTGTGATGGAAGTGGATTTTTAAACATGAGATGATCATTGTTTGTTGTCTTTGGGTCATGTCCTTCAATCTTGATTTCACCTCGGTCAATAAGATCCTGAATAAGATCTTTCAACCTATGACAATTGCTTGTCTTATATCCTTTTCCTTGATGGAAATCATAATGTTCAGTATCCCTCCACCATGAAGGTTTGACTTGAGGTTCATAATGTGATGTTTTGGGTAAGGTCACCAGATTTTGAGAAACCAATTGACGTAACACTGTTTCGATGGGTTCCCCTAAGAGAGTGTATGTTCGCTTTGGTTTTTGTTGACGTGGTCTGGGTTCATCCTGAGATGTGATGTGGCCTTGATTTGGAGGAGAAACTGTGTTAGTCTGAGGTGGGGGATTCTATCCTGCAAATCGAACTACAGGTTGTGCACTTTTGATAGTTCTTGCATCCACAACCCCGTTGTTGATGATATTTTTGTTTATGTTCCTGAAGCTTTGTTTATCACTATTGAAGCGTGGACGAGGGCCATCCTTTTGTTCATTGTATATTTTGATAAGTCCTTTCTTGATGAGAACCCGCTCACATTTTAAGCCTTTGGTGATCATGTCATTGAAAGAGTCTATGTCTTTTACGTCCAAGTGAAATTCCATTTCTTTGTTTAAGTTGGAAATAAATATTTCCACTAGTTCTTGTTTAGGTAACTGAAGAGAACATCTGCTAGACATTTGACGCCATCGTTGCAGAAAGACTGAAAATTGTTCACCTGGTTTTTGTTTAGTGTTACATAGATCAACCATGGTGATATCACATTCGATGTTGTGTGAGTAATGTGCCAAGAACTTTTGGATGAGTTCTTCAAATGTCCTAATGCCACCTGGTAATCGAGAAAACCATGATGTGGTTGTTCCTCCCAAGCTTTGGGGAAAAAGGTGCATGAGGTACGTATCCCCGTATGCCACTTCGAGGCAAGCTAAATGGAATTCTTTGACATGATCACGAGGATCTCCTTTTCCTCTATATTTTTCAAACTTGGGTGTTTCAAACCCTCGTGGAAAAGGTGGCATATGAATATTCCTATCAAAGGGATAGGGACAAATGTCATTGAGTGAAAATTGATTAGTTTTCACACCACTATGAAGTTGTTGGGTGAGATTTTTGACTTGTTGCCGCAACATGTCTATTTCACTTGGAGGAGGAGGTGGTGGATTACCTTGATGAAGGTTGTATCTGATGTGTTCTCTACCTCTTTCATCCTCATTACGGCTTTGGCATTCTGATGCTTTTCTTAGTTGTGCAACATCAAAGTCAGAGGGTAGTTTAGCCCCTTCTTGAGCAAGTCTTAAAAAGTGAGCATCAACATTACTCTTGAGTATCTCATCAAAAAGCCTATTGAAGAGAGGGTTGTGTTGCACCCTTTCTATTGCTGCAGGAGTAGGAGTGCCTGGATTGTCATCATTTACATTTCCTCCAAGGGCTTCTTGGAACTCATTGATATTTTCCTCCTCTTCCTCTTCAATTTATTTTTGTCTAGATCGTGACTTGGTATGAGCCATTTTGTTTATAAGTTTTTGTTGAAGTCAGGTGAAAATGAAGATGAGTTGTTGATGAAATGAAATATTTATGGTTGGTGTGGTGTGTTGCATACAGATCTTGAGCACTTTAGAGGCAAATGTGACCAAAGTTTTCTTCTTGATTTTCTTGTTGTGTTTGATTGACAAAGTTTGATGTGATAAGGTTTAGAGAAATCTGAGATGTATTACAAACTCAACTACTTAGTAATGAGAGGATTGCACTCATAGACTAGTTTTAACCTGCGTAGAAATGCCTTGTATGATGAGTTTATCCTAGATGTAGAGACACTCTAAAAAGTGATGTATTGTGTTTGATTCAAGCAATATCGAAAATAGAACTTAGGATAAAAACCTCTTTAATTTTTTGAGAGTTGGAATGGATTTGATGAGATGTGAATGTGATAATGAATGAAATGTTTTAACTTCAATAAAATCTTTGTGTCACATATGGGACAAATTCTTCCTCTTCTCTTTCGGGCGTTGGTGGCATTTCTCAAGCTACGTTGTATGTGATAAAAATGTCTGGAAAGAAGTCGGGGTTGATCTTGCCTTGGTTTTTGTGATAACTTAAAGCTCTATATTGCATAAAAGCTCTGCGGTTTAATGACTCTTGATCAAATTCATTTGATTTCCCTTGAAGATAAAGATGCATGTGACGTAGAAAAGCTCTATAAGAGACAAATATTTGTCTATTTAGATAGAATAATTTCCTCCTTTTGATAAGAGCCTTTGAGCTCAATGGTCTTTTCTTCAAGTTGATGTGTTGATGAAGATTCTGCTTTCTCAAGATGTGAAGAATGGTCATATATTTGATACTCTTGCTCTTTGTTTTTGATCTTTTGTTGGTGTTTGGAAATGTTTATGTTGGATGAATACTTGTTCTTTGGAATTTGGTTTTTGATTCTTTCTTTGACAAGAAAACAAAGCAAGAACACAAACACAAGAATGTTGCCTCAAAAGGCACAAATGAGTATGGGTCTAGATCAACCCAATCCTTGGACTTTTTATGACCCTTTCCTTTAAGTTTATTTTTTTGGTGTTTTCCCAAAGCTTGATGTCGGTTCAATTTGCACTGGTCTTGAGTCAAAATGAAAACACTTCAAACACTCTTTATCCCTAAGTTCAAATGGCCAGTTGCGATAAATTCAGCCCACATCTTGATATTTCTTCGACTTTGGTATACATACCTTATGAATCCCGCTGTGGCAGGTAAGGATGTGATATACTAAGTCTTGCACGAGCATAACAAATAGATGATCCCTATGACGGGGGAGTCATCACTTTCATCAAGCCACAAGTGAATTTTCAAAAAGTTACGTTTCTACTCAAGGAAATATGTATGGTGAATATCTTGGGAGCAAAACCATCTATGCTCTTGCATTGAATTATATCACAAATATCCTCAATCAATAGAACGGGTGGGCTACTATTTAAAGGTGTTTAGTAATGTTCGATGTTTTTGGACATAAGTTCATTCTGCAGTGACTCACTTAAGAGCCTTGTAACTTGTGGTGGGGCCCATTTGTCCTTTCAAAAAGTTACACTGTAGGAACAACTATACCCAAGGCTACATCTTTCGCTCTCACCTGATTTCTATAGCGGCTCGAAGGATTTACCGTGCGAGGTTGTTCCCAAGAGTGATGTGTCTCTTGGCAGGCCTCTCTTAAAAAGATAAAGCTTGAGTGTTACTAACACTTTTCTCTTGCACCTAGGACCACGAAAGCCAAGGGAGAGGATAGTGTGTGTTAGAAGTAGGACCACTTAACAAACTCTTTTTTGCACAAGTGTGCCAAACACAAAATACACTTGTTCCTTTTAACTTGTCGTTGCAATGATTTTTTATTTATTTGGAGATGTTTCTCCAACAATCATGAGGTTATTTTTAACTTCAAAAGCAATGTGTTTGAGTAACTAGAATTTGAAATCCTGGTCAACTTAATTTGAAACACGTACGCATGTAGTAAATCGCTTGCAAAATGAGACAAATGGATTGTTCCTTTTATTTGCACCAAAATTTGAAGTGTGGATTGTGAGTTTTACTTAAGTTTGATGCAATAAAAGGAAATTTGTTCTTGTCTTGTTTTAAGGACCAAAAGGAGAGTGTATCCTAACTTGCAAGAAATGAATTTGTTCAATTTTATAGCACCAAAACAGATTTTGTCCTAACTTAAAAGAAATGAAAATTTGTTTGTTCAATTTTATAACACCAAATGTAAAATTTTCATTTTTAAACAAGTAAATGAAGTTAGTTTAGACCTGCACAAGGAACAAGTGGTTAGTAAAATCCAAAAAAGGGAGGGCTTCCACAAGCCTAAGAAAAATGACTTTTCGGTTACATGGTCCTGTTTTTACAACGTTCTGTTACAATAGCGCCATTATGTGTGCAAATAGAAGCGCTATTTAACACAAACGTGCTAATACGAAGACAACAACGCTAAAAGAAAAACTCTGACAACAAAAACAAAAGCGCTAAAACAATCACACATGTGCTATTTAAGCCACAAAGCACTAAAAGATGGTCAATAGCGCTAAATTTGAGACAATAGCGCTATTGTAAATACAATAGCGCTAGAATATCAAATTGCAATAGCGCTACAACGTGATCAAAAGCGCTAAAGCGCGACTTGTGTGTCAAGGTCAACATGCAAACAAGTTAGTTGTGTTTTTAAAAATTTTTTTGGGTGTTTGGATTCACGTTGGGTTCACCAAATGATTCTCTGCAAAAAGGGTTAGAAAATCTGTTCGATGACAACACACACACAAGAGCAAAACATTAGTGTTAGCAACAAAAGATTATTCTAAACAGACATATCAAAAGAGATACCAAAAGCATGAGAGAATATTTAACTAGGAAGGTAAATATGATGAGACATCTCCAAATGCCTCCTAACATGCTCTTAGCTCCTTCTCCTTTGTTCCTCTCATCTTCAAGTTCCAAACTAGTGTAGCTCTCAACAACTTTTTGCACTATGGATGCTTATGGAGGTTTGAGATTGAAGCATTTACTCTAATGTAAATAAAAAGCTAATGCTAGATGCTATGATGTTAAAATGATTTATTTTAAACCAAAATGACAAGATATTAATGATTTATGCTAAATGCTCTCTAAAATTCTCTATAACCTAGATGCATACAAGTTTTTCAGGATTTGGATTATGAAGAAATGGGCTCTACTTATAAGAAAAATGGAGCAATGGATGGTTGAGATTGAGTAATCTCAACAAGGGCCAGGATTGAATGATATTCAATCCATGTGATGGCTTTCAACCCAATCCCAGGATGACAAATGTCAATGTGAGATAGGTTGAGAGGAGAGGGAATAAACATTAAATGCTTGACATGACCTAAGAGTTAACTTGGGAGTTAAGGTCAAGTTTGGGCTGAATGAATAAATTCTTTATTCAAAGAATAAAGCTTTTATCCAATGGATAAACTCTTGTGCAAAGGCAAAAGAGATGACCATGGTCAAAGCAATAAATGCTTGAGGAGACACATGAGTGCAAGTTGAAATAACCATAAATGGTTATGTAAGAGCCATAAATGGTCATGTAAGAGCCATTAGTGGTTTTGAAAGACTTTGGAGGTTAAATTGTTGAACACACAAAGCATTTAATGTTTTCAAAGACTTTGAAGTCTTTGAGAAGTGACTTCAAGTTGCTTAGGATTGTGACAATAGTTAGGGGATGGATTAGGCTAATTAGGAAGGGGTTAGAAGAATCTAGAAGGGGGTTTAGGAATGCAAGTGGATTTGGTGGGTGAAGGAAAATATGATTTTTATTTAAAATAAATTAATTTATTTCAATAAATGTGTGCAAGTTGCATTTGTAGGAAAATGCAAGTGGGGGGGGGGGGATTTATGATTTAAATAAATGTTTTATTTAAAAGAGGAAAAGGGGATTAAAATGAAATAAATATGATTTATTCATTTAATTGATTTTGTGAATTTGGTATAATGAATTAATTAAAATAAATTGAATAATTTATTTAATTAATAGGAGAATGTTTGAAAGTGAATTAATGAAATATTAATTTAATTAACTGATGGTTAGTGGATTTTTAATCAAATAAATAGGGAATATTCATTTAACTAAATTGGACAGATTTATGTGACTACGGGTACCATTACAGTAAAGAGGGGTGAACCGAAGAGATCTAGCCTCAAATCAACAAGGATAGGGCTACAAATTTCTATTGGATTCACTGGACTGGAAATTGATACCCCCTTTTAAGTTGAATTGTGAAAATGTTGAAATTAGGTTAAATATGTTGAAATTGAAGCAAAAACACATAAACAATGAGTTATAGTTATCGGATTGAGCCACAAACCTAGATCTGAGTAATATGTGAGTGCTTGGACTTACTCCCAGAAGGTTGTCCTCCTTTGAACTTTTCATCATCTAAAGGGGAACCTGTTCGTCTTTGTGAATAAAGTTGATCTTGAAAATCGCAGCTCCGTATGTGTTCTTGCACATAATAGAGAAGGGAAAATGGTTGGGAATAGGGGTTTGCCTTAGGTCCAACCTCGGTTTTGGAATTAACCATGAAATATAAATGAAATATAATTGAATTGTTGTAATGGAAATGATTTCCTTTTGAGGGAAATGTTGAATAATGTTTGAAACACTAATGATATACATTTTTATGGAGTTTTGTTTGTCTCCATAAGGAATTAGGATTTCATGAAGTCTTCATAAACATAGAACATGAATTTCAACTCCAATGCTTGAAAGAAGACTGATTGCTTGCTCACTTGATTTCTTGATTAATTGATCAGATATACTCGTGTATTGTCAGAATGAGAGGGGTAGACCTCCTTTTATACTCGTGTATTTTTTTTAACATGAGCCGACATGAGATCTAGGTTCCTGCTCAAATTGAATGACCATTAAGGGGCCCTAAAATAAGTCCTGATTGGGTGGACCAAAGAACTAGGTGCTCTGGTCCTTGAGGACCAAGGGAATAATGCCCAGGTTTTGACCAATCAGGGACATAGGAAATGGGGTAAGAAAGTGTGTATGTTAGAAAAAATGAGTTATTTTCATTGTGTGAGTAGAATCAGGGCTTTGATCAAGCTTTGGGATACGAACATCAAGGTGAGGGCCCAAATGAGGACAAAATTGCAAGGGAGTACAATTTAGGATGCTACAAAACTATTTATTTAATATGGTTATAAACAAAATAGCTTGCACTTGGATTCTTATTTTTATTTTACAAACTAGAAAACATTGCAAACATTTCAAACAATAGAGATTTGCATAAGTATTACTATTGCATGTATGATGCGATGATGTACTTTATAGAGGTATTTATTATGAATTTTGTTCTATTAATTTTATTTTCTTCTTAGTTTATGTTTTTTATATTCTTCTAATTGTTGTATACATCACACTATAAATGAAGTTGAACATATGAATTACCAATAAATGTGTGCTATCTTTTGGTGTTTATAATTGGCTATGAATTATCAATAAATAAATGTTATGTTTTTGTTTTTAGCACTAATTGATTAATTTTGATTTCCATATTGAATTATGATGCAATTACTTTTAAGTATATCGTGAATAATAGAATATCTTAATGACTTGATGAGAGCTTTGTGCAAATTTTTACACTCGAATTGAATGGTGTTGATGGGATTTTTAGGAACACCCATCTTTCTCCCAAGATTGTTCATGTGGAAATTCCGAGCTAAATCTATTCTCGTAAGGACTTCATTAGACTATACACTATCTCTTTCTTGGTGATCAAGAAGGACAATAAGTTGTCTTTTACTCCTAGCTCTAATGTAGATTACATTCATGTTCTCCATGCTTCCTTCTCTTCTCTTGTTTCTATTGACAAATCTTGGAAAAGAACCTTTTCTTTGAATAAGCATCTCTCCATTCACTTTTGTGTTCATACTTTCATTTATTGTGGCATACCATCCGCTAACTTGGTCCTCTTCCTTCATTGCTATATTTTTGGTTTGAACACTAACGAATGCTGAGAGGGGGGGTGAATCAACATAAACTAAAATATTACCAATTTAATATTCTTGAAACATACCATTCATTTATAACAATATGATGGAAAGTAAATAGAAAAAATAGTAAATGCATCCACACAAGAGCACCTAATTTTTACATGGAAAACACAATCTAGGAAAAACTACAGTGAGAATCTAACTCATAATATATATAATAACTGTTTTAAAAGGAACAATGCTTCCTGCTAAAAAAGATCACTGCTTTGGACTTGCAGACTGAGGTACAAAAACTTAGGCAAGATACAAAAAAAGGACTTGCTCAACTAAAGAACACTTCTTAAAGGCAAGATACAAAACAATAAAAATAGTAGATCAAATTGTATACAAAATAACATTTTTTAGAATGCAGATAACAATTCACAATATATACTCATTTGTCTGCTCTGTACATCTCAAAATACTCACTCTTCCTTCACAACACTAGCTTCGCATCAATCAATCACGCCCCGTACATAATACTGCTATCTGTATCCTATTTTCAATATATATATATATATCAATTGGATCCAAAAAAGACTTCACTAGGTTGGCCAAAGGAATATGAAATATATACATATCATTGACACAAAAATACATCATCTGGAAGGTAAAAGAAACATGTGAGGGTTAGCACCAAGTCACCACACCTTTTAATCAACATCAAAATCCTTTATACACAACCGCTTAGACCAATATGCACAAACTAGTGCAACACTTGATCTATTAAATACATGTTGTCTTATTGTAGACCTAAAAGAAAATGATTCACCCCAAAAGAACCACAACCTCTTAATCTTCAACATAGTCACAATGATCAAAGCTATCTGAATAGACAACATTATCATTAGAGACACATTTTTCCTAGACCGTGATAAGTTTCACTTTCGGACTAGACAAGGAACACCACACTTTTGAAAATAAATAAAATCATCATCAGATCCATACATGAGTCTGCAATCGGTTCTGTAACATAGTATTAAACATTCAGACCACCAACTAGATACACCATATATCAAGATCACCAACAACAACTGATTCATATAGGATTGACCAAGGTTTGACATCAATGACAACAAATGCATCCACATGCGCAACAATTTCCATTTCCTTTGTTTTTGGTTGTTGGGCTTCCTTGTAGCACCTCTAATTATCCTGTAACTTTTAATTTTAAATCACATTAGCCTAATTTGGGCACTAACCTGACAAGGCTTTTAGGAATAATAATTTGTTTACCACCCTTCTCATCAAAGTCTCGATGCTTTCCTAAAAACCATGTATAAAAAAACTCAAACACAAGCACAAAAAAGCAATATACTACAAATTTCTCTTAAAAGGGTCCATAAACATATTAAGAGATTAAATATTGTCCATTTATAAAAGTATTGAATATAAATTAAATGATCATAATATTGAAGGGCAATGTATAAATTGTGTCCTCGAAGTGATAATATTTGACTCACATACTTCACACTTCTCTTTCAGGGGTAGAATCTTACCTTGAGCTTCAAACCCTTTTCTTAATATTTATACTTCTTAATGGAGTCCTATTGACAAAAGTTAGTACTATGACCTTTTAAATAACTATATTAAATGAAATCACATGGTTTAGATCTTATTAGAAGTTTCTTGGTACAGATTGAAATTTTCAATCATCTTAAGTTAATCAGGACATTCCTCTATCTCACCAAGGGCTTGTTTAGTTGAGTTTCAGATTTGGTTGAGTTGAGTAAAATAATCATTTATGATTTTATTCTTAGCAAAAAATTTCCACAACTATGATTTTCTTTGTTTCAATCATCTATATCTCTTATAAAACCAAAACTTGGCATTGATGAGTAACTCAATACCAAGTATTGGATCATGAATGTTGAGAACTCACACTTTATGTAACCATGGATTTTAGACATATGTATAGATTATTTTTCAAGCCTTCACCAACATCCTCAATCTAGTTAAAAATAGTACTTTGGACATACTACTTCTGCTTAGAAGATGAGGCAAGTTTAATAGATAGTTAAAATTAGTCTTTTGGACATACTATACTTTCTATCTTTACAATAATTAAATAAACTTAACGAAATTAAACATCAATAACATGTATACCACAAACAATGATTTACATGGGGCAAAGCCTTTCGGAAGAAAAACCCTACACTTCAAAAGCCATATAATATATTATTTAAAAATTAACAACAAATTACAATATACTTGCAGAGCAAGCTTCTTACATGAGCATCACCAACAAAGATCTAGAAACGACTCAATGGCTATTAGACTCTTTGAATACATCACACTACATAGTTGTAATACAATGCCCTTATAATATAGGGTTTCCTTTTAGGACAAACAAAGCACACAAAATATTCACCATTAGATCTATGACCTAATGATAAAATAGTCAAGATTTATAATGATGATTTATGATGAATAATGATGAACAACAGATACCCCAACCGGTACTGAGAGGGGGGGGGGGGGGTGAATCAGGACAAATAAAAACTCTCTTAACAACTTATCTAGCTAAAGCAAAACCAACTGGTTATCACCATTACTGAACTTAACCTTGGCAATACCGGTTAAACACAGTAAGACACCAAACACCATAAACTGATAGGTCTAAATACTTCAAATACGATCAATTATGAAACATCAACTTCACCCATAAACATATGCTTGTGGTATACTAGAAATACCATAACCTATTAACCCTGCATGCATAATCCTTCAACCAAATACTTCATAAACATCACATGAAAAATGTATAGCACTTAACACATAGATTTTTCATGTGGAAACCCAAATGGGAAAAACCATGGTGGGGATGAATACCCACAAGCTTATTTTGAACTCTTTTGAAGCTCACCCTATTAGGAGCCTAGTTTGGTTAGAGACTTTATAATAAGGTTCTGCTAGGAACTGATCTTGTTAGAGATCACCCGGTTAAGGGATGGCTATATACCTTGTTAAAGGTTGAAACCCTGTTAAAGGTTACCTCGCTAGAGGATTTAAAGAACTCAATGATCTTGAGTCACCTGGTTATAGGTTTTACAATAAGCCTGTTAAAGCTACCCGGTAAAGGGAATTTCCATCTGTTGAAATGATTAGAAGACAATAGGAAAAACTACGATCTGATAACAACACTACATGCCAAGGCAGATCCTTTTCATATTCTCTACTCCGCAATCACACTCTGCAGTTTCCCTCTTACTAGTTTGGCAAGTATCAAGTATCTCTTCACTCGGATACATACACACAACATTTGCCAACAACTTTTCAATAACAAACATCATCAACCTTATAGACAACAGATAGGTCGGTAACATAAACCCTAAACCCTAAGTATCTTAGGTTTACAACACAAGCGGTCCAATCCTGACCGTCCAAACATATTGCATGGAGCATTACAATTTCAAACACATCACAAGACAATCTACATCATTCATTCATCACCGCACATGGGAATTGGTAACCCATCACACTCTCTTCTCATACCACTTAAGAAGAATGATCATTCCCGAGGTAGACTTCAAACGCGGTCGATCTTCTTATGCCTCAATCCTTCACACACACAAAGATGACGTGGCACCTTGATCACATCTCTTAGCTAACTCATCACAAAGTATCATCAGTTCATCACACAAGATGGATCACCAAACTGATAACCACAGAGCTGAGACTACCAACCGGTAATCACACTTAGTGAAACCCTGACACCGATTCACTGAATCTCCTCATGCCTCTTCATACCGGTTCACCAACTTCTTCAATCTACATACCGGTTCACTTACACTTATTAACATCAATGACAACATACATTATCATCATATCAACATACTAGTTCATCATATGCCAATGATATCCAACAATTTATACATAATATATGACTTTATCAACTATTGAGCATTCTAGAAGCACTTTCAAGGCACACAAAATGCACTAGTAGGACAAAATTGAGCATTCATTAAATCCAATACTCTAAACGCACTTAAACATTTTTTTCAGGCATCTAAATGCACCAATACAATTTTTATTATTACAACATTGAGACACCATTTTCCTAACAAGGCTTCCACTTGTACAACACCTTGCAAGAGTGACAAGAGGGGTTCAAACATCATTGTTTAATCATCAGGGGTCGAGAGGCCCATAGACTTAGAACACCATCTAAACTTCTTTGTGCTCACAACCTTAGTTACAAAATCTGCAACACTCATCAAATTCTCTACCTTAAACAACTTCACCCTACCATCCTCAACCATAAATCTGACAAAATGATACTAAACATAAATGTGCTTGGTCCTAGCATGAAATGTTAGGTTCTTAGCTAGGAAGATCGTACTTTGACTATCATAATAAATTGTCACTACACCTTATTTTATTCCAAATGGGTTCTTTACAAGCACAATTAGTTGCTATACACTTTTATTCAATAGTGGACAAAGCAACCATAACCTTGTTAGACACAATGCACCACTGAGAGGGGGGTGAATTAGTGGTTCTCAAACTTTTCCCTTTAACTATCCCTATGAAAGTATACCAGTTAATAGTTATAGCTGAATGCAGACTTGTCGGTTAGTGAGGAGACTAAACACAAATGCATTCACACAAAGGGACATCACTTAACACTAGTATGTATGAGGAAAACCCAATATGGGAAAAACCTCGGTGAGCAATGCTGTTGGAGTCTACTACTCCAATCTAGCCTCACAATGAATCTTTGTTACAATGTTTAGGGCACTAACCCAAGGAGCACCAACCCCGAACTTGCTTATGGGCTACAACCCAAAGGAGATACAACCACTACACCGAGCTACAACTCAGTGATCTCAATGATAACATCAAAATCAAAGTTAATATCCTGGTTACAAAAGAGTTTTGCAACCTCTGCACACAACTTCCTTCTGTCAGTGAGACACCTTCTCTGCTACATCGGTTCAATCTTTTGCTGCTCTCATCTACCGCTATATTGCCGATAAACTCTACGAGTTCACTCCTGATCTTCTTCTGCTCTACTGGATCTCCTCCATGCTGCTCTGCTCTTCAGTTTTCTCAACTATCTACCTAGCAGTACAAGCTCCTACCAGTTATCTCTTCAGATTCACTCTAGCTGCTATACCGGTTGCTCAAACCATACCGGTTAATCCTTTGTTAAACCCTATCACCACTTTAACCTTCACTTCCTCAGTCACTTCTATCCTTATCTTTTTCTCTCTGACTGATCTAGCTCTCTCATGCATCACTCACACACTTCACAACAACTCTATCTTCTTCTATACAACAACCACCTTCAATGATTTTTGCTTCCATATTTATAACCAGGTTTTCCTGCCAAAAGCCAATTCAAAAACATGGGCAGTTAGGGTTTCCTCATCAACCTCGAGGCAAACCAAATCCAATCAGATGTTGTCTGATATGATCGCCCAGACAACTATTTTCTCATCACCACCATTAACTCGCCTTCCAATACATGTTTTCCAAATATAGAAAACACGACCCTGTATCTTGACCTGCATTTATCAAAATGCCATCAATACCTTTGTTGTTTCCTTATTGAGGTCTTCTCACAAACTTATTTTCTTTCTTCGGTCCAGGTGCCAAGAACTCCCTAATTTCCTTTGTCGTTCACTATTCTTCAAGCCACACTCCTCTGATATGATCCACAAATCACGAGATCCATATTAAATGCACACCTATATAACATCTATCTCTACACGACACTCTACCAAACTTTGCAAGCTTGCCACTTCATCTCTTCATGGCATCCACATCGACCTCTACCTCTGCCAAATCATCTGTGTCAGTATGATCAAGATCATCGACCTACCACACAACCGGTTCTTCTTTTCTCCCGGTTTACTAACCCTGCCGGTATCTCACACTCTACTAGTTAACTCCTCATGTCTGCTCTTTGTTTAACTATCACTGGAACATCTTAACCGGTCACTAGACATGTATATCCATAGCATGCTCATTCTCAACAGGTAGAGTCACATCTCTTAGCCTCTTCGCTTCCTTATTGGTTCTCATGCTTACCAATAGACATGCTGATGACAACATGTCATCATCCTTCAATGGTTTCCAACTAAGGCATCTACATGTCGGTTTCATTCTCTATTTTTAGTTGCACCTCTTTGCCTCCTTCTTCATCAGCTTGAATAACATTTCTGCTAGTTTATCAAGGTAACAAACTCATCACACTTCATCTATTCTGGCATCCTAACATGCTTTCTCTGCCGGTCCAGTGCATAACCCTGATTTCATACACTTGAGGCATTCCTTCAATTCACTGATAGATCCGGTGTGAGCCTTCAAACACCTGCCTTTGCCTCATCTACCTTATCTCGTGGAACTATGATGCACACTATGCATAATAAGAAATAAGCTCCACTTACCGGTGTAGGGACACCTTGTCATCTGCATCCTGCAATGTACTCATGTGACTTCCCTGTTTGTGCAACACATCTTCAAACAGGCACATGTGATCAAGTATGGGCACACTCATTGTCAATCATCTCTTCACATGGTGATTGCATCTTCATTTGGTGGGACTCCTGCTAATCTCCAACCTCACAGCATATCGGTGACCTGTTCATTCTTCTCCTCCAGTGTTGATGTGATTTAGGTAACATTTCACCTCTTCATCACAAACAACATTCAAGCATCCTGCTCATTATCAACACTTCACTTATCAGTTGACATACTCTCCTTATTGTCGATACACTGTACCGGTACTAGTAACCTTACCATTTCATCCACACAAGTCAGGCACTAACTTGTGTACCAGTGACACCAGTGGTCATCCATCCTAATGACATTCTATTACTTACCTTACCAATGTCATGCAACACAAGGTGATATCAAAGATATCTCAACCTGTATTCCTCCGTAACAGTATTGCACATACATCTCTCATACCAGTAGTTATCCCATACTAGTTGACATCAATGACAACACAGTGCCAACAAACCTGATGCTTACTCCAAATAGTTGCACCACCAAATAAACTAAGCACACAAGCACTGGTAGATCTTCTACTATCAATATCGCTTGCCCAATTTGAATTTACATAACCATGAATATCAAGGGAAAATTTGCCTCCTATCAAATTACTATAATAACACAAATGATACTTTAAGATACCCTTCAAATATCTAAAGACTATTTTAATTGCATCCCAATGAACTCTACGATGATTAGACATATATCTAGAAAGAACTCCCACTACTTGGGCAATGTTTGGTCTAGTGCAAACCATAGCATGTATCAAAATTTCAACTGCACTTTGGTAAGGCACTTTGCTCGTATATTCCATCTTTTATGGGGATGTAGGACAATACAAAACAAATAAATTTGTTCCAACTATAAAGGAAACATATAATGGTCTACAAACTCCATGTTAAACCTTTGCAAAATTGAATTCACATACTTACTCTGGCCTAGCGAAAGCTTTCTATTCAATTTATCTCTTCTTATTTCCATCCCAAGAATGTGTTTCTCTACACCAAGATATTTCATCTCAAACTTAGTAGCAAGCTAAGAATTTAGTTATAAAATCATACTTCCCTTTACCAATGAATAATATATTATCAACATTTAATGAAATGTACAAGAAATGATCACCATTAGATTTATAATAAACATAGTGATATGATTTAGAATGCTCAAATTCCAATCTCAACACATATATATCAAATTTATAGTTTCACATCTTAGGACTCTTATTGAGACCATACAAATATTTCTTTAATTTACAAACTAAATTACTTTTACCTTTTACCGTATAGTGATTTGGTTGTGTCATATAAATATCCTCCTCCAAATCATCATGAAGGAAAGTAGTTTTACATCCATTTTCTCAACCTCTAGATCTTAATCAATAATAACAGAAAGAAAAAATATAATGAATGTCATTTTTACAAAAGGAGAAAATATCTCACAATAATCAACACTCTCAACCTAAGAGTATCCTTTCGTACCTTTCTTTGTACTTCTCAATGTTTGCATCTAAACCAATCTTTTTATTGAACACCAATTTGCAACCAATAGGTTTTTGTCCTTTAGGAAATGGTATGAGATTTTATGTATCATTCTCTTTCAAATCTATCATTTCTTCATCCATAAAAATCTTTCAAGATTTTGCATCATTCATACCTAATGCCTCTTCTACAAATCTAGGTTCAGCCACATTAATATTCAAAGAAAAAATATATCTCCAATCATCAAGCAAATATCTCTTTGGTGGTTGTCTATGTATTGCATGTATTTGAATAAGTTGAGTTGGAGGTTCTCTGTCATCTTCTAAGGACTTGGAGCTAGATGAGATCTCCTCAACTTCTTTCCTATCTAGGGGTCTTGATTGAAATCTTTCAAGTGTAAAAGGAAATTGAATTACATCCTCCTGTTTAGTCTGTTCTGGGTGGAATGTAACAGAAGGAGGCTTAATTTTTTTAAAAATAACACTTTTACTATGTATTAACATATGTGTAATGAGATCCTAAAGATTGTATCCTCACACCATAACTATATTCGATGAAGATACGTTTCACAACCTTGTTCTCTAACTTTTCTTGCTTCTCCTTTGGCACATGTGCATATGCCTCACAACCAAAAACTCTAAGATGTCTCAATGAAGGGTTATGACCTGACCATGCCTCTATAGGCATTTTATCAAGAAGAGAATATGTAGGAGACCTATTAATCAGTTAGCAAGCAGTGGCAATAATTTCAGCCCAAAACTTTTATTATAGACCAACACCACTTAATGTACTCCTAGCCTTATCTTGTTCATTATTTTTGCACCTCAATTTTGTAGCAGAGAATAAAGAGATGTCTTATATCTATTAATTTCACGGTCTTTAAATAGAATATATGAAAATCATTAGAGCAAAATTCACCACCATTACCAGTCCTCAAATATCTTATTTTCTTTCCACTCTACAACTCAACCATTGCTTTAAATTCTTTAAATCGATTCAAAACTTCATATTTACTGTTTAGAAAATATATCCATGTCTTTATATGTAGATCATCAATAAATGAAATGTAATATGTGGATTTTTCAATAGAAGTAACATTTAGAGGATCTAAACATTAGAATGAATAAGGTCCAACACACCACAAGATTTACAAGAACTCGAGTAAAATTGAACATAAGTTTTTCATAAATGAAATGCTCATAGAAATAAAAATCAAGATTACAATCATTCAAACCTTCAAATATATATTTTTGATTCAAGGTCCTTAGACCCTTTTCTCCAATGTGGTCAAGCATTTGGTGCCATAACATTGTCTTTTTTGCAAGTAACTTTGCTTTAGAAGAAAGAGCACCCTTAGGTACCCAAAAGCCATGCCCATCTATTGAAGCTGAAGTCCTCACATCTTTCAATGAAGTATCCATGTAATTTATTTTTACAAAAGTGCTATTACACTCAATAGTGTGCTTCTAGCTTATACACTGTGCCAAATCTGACACCTCTAACAATCACCATAGAACCTCTAACAATTTTACATCATACATAAGAAAAAACTACTTGGACACCCACATCTATAAGCCTGGTAATAAAATTTTATTTTTATTTTTCTAGGGATATGCAACACACCACTATCTATAAGTCTACTAGCAAATAAGAACATTCATTTTAGTCTAGAGATATGCAACACACCAGCAATCATTTTTACTCTACCATCAAGAAACCTGTTTCTAACTTTACCATGACCAATAATATCTAAATGAGAATCATCACCCAAGTACACCTTACCTTCATTAAATTATTCATATTTAGAAAACCAATCTCTATTGAAAGTCATATGAAAAGATGCACCTAAGTCAATTAACCATGCATTGTTACCTGCATGAGTGGCCAAAGCTGCAATGAATGCATCACCATCTTCCTCGTCAGACTTAGACTTAGAATCAAGCTTCTTTTTCTTCTTCTTTTCTTCTTTGCAATCCTTACAAAAGTGTCACGATTTACCACAATTCTAGAGAATGACTTTGGACTTTTTAGGAGATTTGGATCTCCCTCTGCAGTTGGATTTATCACGCTCCTCATTTTTATTGCCTTTTTTCCTTGGGTCTTCCACGAACAGTTAGGGATTCCTTCAAACTAATGGATATCTTCCTCCACATCTCTTCACCGAGCAAGACACCCACCACATCTTTATATTTGAAAACAACAGAAACTACCAATATCTATAACAAGATAATCCCACAAACTGGATAAAGAACAAAGAAGATCTAACATTTATCCTCCTCATCCATCTTGACATTGATGGATGAAAATTGAGCCACCTGTTGGCCCCCAAATCAACAGATTAGAAAGTTCTAAGGGTATGCTAAGTTCTATGCTCAAACCTTCCAACTGACATGGCCAACGACCAGAGTGAACCCTTAGGATTACTAACTCCCTATGCTTCAGGCTCTTTAGGACCTAAGCGGGTGTACCTATTCACCAACCGATTCTCTAAGCCGATTCTTTTTATAGCAGATTGTGTTTCTAAACTATACTCTAATTCTGGTGTCTATTTCAAAGTAGCATATGTTTCTAAGATAAACTATCTCTCTCTTTAACTTCTTCTAACTTATTGATTCTCCTACTTCCTACTCTTGTGTCCTACTTATATCTCCTACTGTAATTTAGAATAATATGAGTGTTTTGAATGAAGTTTCTATATGTAATTGACCAATGCCTTCTCCTATTTTGGGCTACAGAGTCACCCTCTTCTAGAATTTCATGTATAACCCTATGAGACATTTTTTAAATCCACCCCTTCAATGGATCTATCAGTGTATCTAACTCTCAATACTATTTGAGTTATTGTCTGCCACAATAATGAGTCTGATTAAGTTTAAGTTTCCCTTAAAAAAAACAATTAGCAAGAACATAAGGATAAGGTTGTCACAGATGTATCCTATTTTATAAGATTATTATGATGACACACAATTCTTTCATAAGAGAATATAAGATATCATTCATTCACTAGAAATGAAAATCATAGAGAACAAATATCTTGAACAAGAGATCTTCCACAACACAATTGAAATGAAACACTGATTTGATTACTGAAATAAAAGTCTTTGCAGATTGTATGATAAAAACTACTGATGATGTCTTTCAAATGATTTACATTACATACTTACAATAAAGTGAGGGGTCGTGCCCCTTCAAAAGAGCCTTTTGAAACTTAAGAAATAAAGAAATTAACTTAACAACTAGGGATTTTAGGATCCAATTAAGCACATATGTACACTTGTTAAATGATCTGCATATCCTTTTCTCAAATATGTATCACAGTCTTCCACAATACTCTTTGCCACGCTTTCTGTAACGATCATCTCTTCTATATAACTGATGACTCTATTAGGATCTCCCTTCTTGGAAGCTTTCAGAGCATCTTGTAAATACCCTTGATAGTCTTGGATCCACTTGACTTGTTCTTTCTCGTCTATTCTCCTGCCACCACTGCTCGCAATTTCTTGTCAATTTGCTTTGGCTGAAATGTCTATAATAACTTCTCATAGAGTATTCTTATTGTGCAACATTAATGTCATCTATGATGAGTAATGCATCAATAGATTTTGAAAATTGGACTATCGGATTTGTGTGACAACCGATTTTATTGGTATGACACCATTCGTTTGCATGATCAAGACCTGAGAAATATATTACCAATGGGGAATGTCATTTGGTCGCCTTTCTTTGATTTGGGTTGACAACTAGCGGTCTTACTGATTCACTTAGTGAACTTTCCTTTTGGTATGGTTTGCTCATCAGGGAGAATCTCTTCGATTTTATCTCTTGGATTTCATTGCTGATTAAATTCCATCGGTGGGACAACATCTATCGATATTATAAAGGAAACCTCTGGCTGAAGGCTATTGTCTTGCCGATTTACTTGACCCTTATTGTTATCCACATCGAGGCGACTTAATCCAATATGCTTTCATGTAGCTCCGTTGGTATGACTTCTACTATTGGGTTGACTTCTGGGATCTTACTCCAACTTTATAAGTTTTGCCAATGAGTTATCACTAATCTCATTAGCCAAACTCTTCCTGATAGCCTTCCTCTTGCGGATTTGCATCAATATAACACATAAGATTGGGTTGACTGCTTCAAGCTCATTCCGACAAGGGTTATCATGCCGATAAAGTTTAATTGTTTGTTTTATCAGTATGTCTATCTCCAATGACATTGTAAGTTTATTTTATACAAGAGGTTCTCCTATCAGTAGAATATGAAGATGTCTCCTCGAAAAGTGCCTGTGATGTTAATTTAGGCGGATGATAGTATGATCGGTATGACTCAGTGGGGTTTTCCCGATGCACTATTTTGGTTTTTTTTGCTGAAATCAAATACTGGGCTTTATTTATCAGAAGGGTTGTTTAAATTTCAGATATATCTAGGCAATATTAGTGAGGTCTGTGGGAAGCAAAATGCACAGTAATAAAAAATCTAAGGTTGTATGATAAGTTTACATAAGAAGATCATTTTATTATATTTAGGTGATAATACCACCAACATATTGAATTCTTCTAGGTGGTTTGTAATCTACCCATCCACTTCCATTCTCAAAGAATACAATTTCTTCCTTAAGAAAATTTGATTTAATAAAGATTTGTCTTGATACATCTCACCAAGTTTATTCCATAGCTTCTTTGCAGAGGTCTCTTCAAGGACATTGATTAGAATAGATTCTTCTAAACATAAATTGATTAGACCCTTGGGTTTACAATCCATAACATCATATTGAGTAATCATAGAAGGATTTGAAGGTCTTGAGACATTCACATCAACAACGTCCCATAGATCTCAATCTATTAGTAGATCCTCCATCTTTAGCTTCCACATCTCAAAATTACTTCTAGAAAATTTCTCCACCTTTATACTCCATAACCATCTGAAAATTCTTGCAATAAGATATAAAAGTATATTTTGCACAAGCTCCCACCCGAATCTTGATTAGTTCAAAACAATCAACAACCCACAACTGAAATCAAAGGAAATCAAACTCTGACACCACTTGTAAGGAAGTTAATTAGTACAACAACTTCCTACACTAACCTTGAAATGAGGGTAATGAATTTTTTTTACAAATATTTACAACAATTAAAAAAACTTAACAAATTAAACATCAATATGTTGGTATTATGGATGTGTTGCATTGATTTTGTCATTGATGTCAACACTTATCAACACTTGTGAACACTTATCCGCACTGGAGATCTTTGGTTATGTTCACCGGCATGTTCAGTGACTTATGCACTGTCATTGGTATCTGGTTCAATGGCAGGTTATATTGTTCACCGACACTAAGGATGATTTGTTATCATCTGGAGATTACTTGTTTATGTTGAAGACATTGTTTGGACACTTGGTTTTGGTGATTTGGTTATTGGTCTAATCGAGTTTGCATATTTGTTGTTACCGACAAATTGGTCTAGGTTATGGACTGACAAGCATTATCTATTCCAGATTAGCATGACACGTTATGGAGATGATTTATTGATTGGTTATTATTGTAAATACATTGAGCCAACATGATGCATCACATATTGATTTATTTGTAATTCATTTAATTGTAATATTCTTAGTAAGCCGACCTACACATTTGGTCTTAGGTTTTGGTATATATGTAAGATCTTATTTGTGAGATTGATTTAAGGAAGGTAGAAGGCATTACAAGGTTGTAATAAGGTATATGCGAATATAAGCATAGCTATACATGCAGACATTATTTGAAGATTCAAGGAAGGTATGGAGAAGACAATCTGAGCTTAACCGGTATTGAATCCAACATATGAAGATGCTATTCTGAGTAGAATATTATCATTGGATTTAACCATCCAATTGTAGTTAGTGTGGCTCCCATTTTGTGATTGAGCAGTGAGCTCTAGGTAGTTGGCCTTTTTGCATGTACAGACCCCATTTGTATACACATACTATCTGCAGTAGTATCATCTGATTGTGGGTAAGGTTTCCCACTGTGGTTTTTCCCCTTACAAGGTTTCCACGTACAAATATCTGTGTTATGTGTTGTGGATGTTATTTGTCTTTCCATTTCATGCATTAAACTTTATTGGTACTATTATTAACTATTAAATTGTCAACCAGCATTAAGTTTGGTTTACCGATATTATGAATTAAGTTTGGTTAAGTTATATTTGGGTTGAAATTAATAGACAACTGATTCACCCCACCCCCCTCTCTGTTGCCTCCGGGTCCTAACACAATAACATGCATACCACAACATACCGATAAAAAATGCATACCACAACATAGTGATTTACATGGGGAAAACCCTTTCAGGAGAAAAACCCCACACTCCAAAATCAACCCAATATATTATATAGAAATCAACCAAAATTACAATATACTTGTAGAGAAAACTTCTTATAAGAGTATGACCAACAAAGATCTAGAGGCAATCAACAATTATCAGACTCTTCAAGTACATCACACTACATAGTCATACTACAATGCCCTTATAATCAAGGGTTTCCTTCTAGGGAAAACAAAGCACACAAAATATCCATTCTTAGATCTATGAACTAATGATAAATGGTTAGGATTTACCATGATTTGTTATACGTAAAATGTGGCTTTATAAAAAATTAAGCATTCTACAAGCACTTCTGCAACACACAAAATGCACTAGTAGGAAAATTCAAGCATTCCTTATCCAACACTATAAACACACGTGTTTTTTCCAAGCATCTAAACACACCACAACAATTTTTATTATTGCATCAATCTTATGACATGTGGCTAGTCTGTTCCTTTTTTTCTTCCATTTGAAAGGGCAAAATTAATTTAAAAAAAAAAAATTAAGGTTCTATAAGGAAATGTTGTATTTCTTATTTTTATGGTGACCTATAAACTCAGATTTGTGCTTAGGAAATATTTAAAGAAAGGTAGTTGTGGAGTATAATTGGATGTTCTCTCTACTTAGTTTAATATGATGACATATATTATTGTTATATTAATAAAATTCATATCTTTTTTTATTATCAATGATAGTTTTAGATTTTATTAGACATTAGGTTTTAAGCCTAGCCCAAACCATGTTGGGCTAAATCCAAGGATCCACCTCCCCCAAAAATAAAAGCACCAAAGTATGTGACCCATGAATAGGTCAACATTCATTGGCTAGATTTCATATCTTCCCTATCATGAGACTAAAGAAGCATATTAAAAGTTCCTTCTTCTTTAACTCTCCTATCTGGATTTCTCTTGACTTCCAACCTATTGGTATTTTGGTATGGTTTTGTCATTGATGTCAACACCTACTGAAAACTAGCACTTTGGAGATCCAACAACATTCATTGGCAAGCAAGTAACTATTGCACAATTACTGGTATATGGTTCACTGGCAGGATATAATATTCACCGGTACCTGGAATGATATGGAAGACACTTGGTAATGTCGAAGACATCATGTGGATACTTTGTTTTGAAGAATTAATCATTGGTATATTCATATTTGCATATTTTCTTTTACCGGCAAATAGGTCTAGGGTTATCTAGGGTTACACCGATAGGTTTATCTTTTCCAGATCAGCATGGCACGCTATGGAGATGATTTATTATTGTTGTAAATGCATTAAGCCAACATGTTCAATCGGTTATTGCATTGGATATTATATTGTATGTAAAATGTTTTTATTGTAATATCTTGTAGAGCTGACCTACTAAAATTGGTCTTAGGGTATGGTATAAATGCAAGATCTTATTTGTAAGATCGAATGTGGAATGCAAAAAAGAATTGTGTGAAGGTGTATGCGAGATTAAGAAGAGGTATACACGAAGACATCATTTGAAGGTGAAGCTAGGTTTTTGTAGAAGCATATCAGCATTACACCGGTACTGAATCCAACATATGAAGATGCTATTTTGTGCAGTACATTCTTATTGGATTTAACCATCCAACTATAGTCAGTGTGACTCCCATTTTGTGTTTGAGCAGTGAGCTCTAGGCTGTTGGCCTTTCTGCATGTGCAGACCCCATTTATGTACACTTACTATCTGCAGTAGTATCATTTGATTGTGGGTAAGGTTTCCCACCATGGTTATTCCCCTTACAGGGTTTCCACATACAAATATTGGTGTTATGTGTTGTGGATGACTTTGTGTTTATGTTTCATGCATTAATCGTTACCGGTATAGAGATTTACTGTTAACACTGTCTATCGGTATATTTAACTGGTTTACTGGTATTAAGCATTAAGCTGGTTAAATGGTTTTTGGTTTAAATTTATTAGACAACTAATTTACCCCCCCCCCCCCCCCCCTCTCAGTTGTCTCCAGGACCTAACAATTGGTATCAGAGCTTAGTCCTCTTTTGCAGAAGTTTAACAACTTGAGGAGATCCAATGTCTACAAATTATTTCAGGAAGGATAGTCCTAAACTTGATGGAACCAACTATGGGATATGGAAGATCAGGATGAAGACACATCTGAATTGCATCGGTAAAGACATCTGGGAAGTTACAAAGAATGGTTATACTACTGCAAGAGCTGGTCAGACTACTCCAACTACCTTAGCTAAAGATGAAAAGAATGATTCCAAAGAAAGAGAAGCACTTTTGAGCGCATTATCAGATCAACAAATCATGGGATTATCAGATAGGTCTACTGCTAAAGCTATTTGGGATCATTTGGAAACACTAAATGAAGGAGATTTCATAGTTAAGATTGCAAAACTTGAAAGCTTCCGAGTCAGGTATGAACATCTGAAAATGGAAGAAGATGAAAGGATTTCTGCTTTTATGGAAAGAGTAAATGAAATTGTTTTGGGTATTAGATGTTGTGGAGGAACCTTGAGTGAGGATGAAATTGTTTCAAAAGTCTTAAGAGGTTTGCCACCGGCATATAAAATGAAGGTTACTGCTATAAATGAGTTGAGAACAATGCCTAATACATCAGTAACTAGGGATACATTGATTGGAAAACTTTCAGCCTTTGAAATAGAGGAATTTGGTCCTATTGCTACTATAAAGATAGATTTGGCCTTTAAAGAATCAACATAATCTGCTCCATCATTTGACAAATCAGACTGGAAAGCCTTTTATGCAAGAGAACTTGAAGAAACTAGGAAGGAGAATGAAGAACTTGAAGAACTTGAAGCACTATTTGCAAGGAAAATGCCAAAAGGTCTAGTTGGAAGTAAGTATGAAGGTAAAACACCCTTTAAATGTTTCAACTGCAATAAGATTGGTCATATGGCTTCGAGATGCCCTGATAGACATGCTAGACTAAGAGAAGAAGCAAGAAGAACATACAAGCCTAATCTCGAATATCAGAGATACAAATTTAAGAAGAACAAAGACAAATCTTGTTACATTGCTGATGAAGGTGTGACTGATGATTCTGATGAGGATCCAGCAAACAATGGATGGGTTTTTGTTGCTATAACAGAGGATCAACTGGAACCTATTGCTCAACTGGTAGAACAAGCCCTAGTAGCTAAAGTTGAAGGAAAGGATGAATGGATCATTGACTCAGGATGCTCACATCATATGACAGGAGACAAAGGCAAATTCTTGAACTTTCAAGAATACAATGGAGGTTTAGTAAGATTTGGAGATGACAAAGCTTGTTCAATCAAAGGTAAGGGTTCAATATCTCTTGATGGTAAGCATAACACTGACAATGTCTACTATGTTGAAGGATTAAAGCATAATTTTTTAAGTGCTGGTCAATTAATTGAGAAGGGATTTCAGTTACAATTTAAAAATAGAAAATGCAAAATCATGAACAGAACTGGTTTGGAAATTGCAACCGGTAATCAGACTAGAGGTAATATCTTTCATTTGAATAACAGTGAAAAGGCATGCTTGATTGCACATATAGATGAAAGTTGGTTATGGAATAAGAGACTATGTCATGTAAACTTTGATTGCATGGTAAAAATCAATACTTCTAAGGCAGTTAGAGATCTACCTAAAATTGTGAAACCTCATAATACAATTTGTAAGGAATGCCAATTTGGAAAACAAGTTAGAGCTAGTTTCAAAAGTATTCCAGAAAAATCCAATAATGCTCTTGATTTAATTCACACTGATTTATGTGGTCTAGCTAGAACAAAAAGCTTACAAGGTGATAGATATTTCATGATAATTCTTGATGATTATTCTAGAATGTGTTGGGTTACTTTTCTCAGAGCAAAATCAGAAGCACTTGGAAAGTTCAAACTATTCAAAGCAATGGTTGAAAATGAAACCAGTAAGAAAATCAAACGTTAAAGATCAGATCAAGGAGGAGAATTCACATCTAAGGACTTTAATACATTCTGTGAAGTGAATGGAATCAAAAGACAGTTATCAGCACCTCGAACACCACAGCAGAATGAAGTTGTTGAAAGAAAAAATAGAACTATCTTGGATGTAGCAAGAAGTATGTTATCAGAAGCAAATCTACCACATGTGTATTGGAGAGAGGCAGTTAGCACTGCTGTCTATACATTCAACAAAGTTCACATCAAAGGTGAAACTGGTAAGATCCCTCATGAACTATGGTTTGGTAATACTCCTAGTCTTAAGTATTTCAGAATTTTTGGAAGTAAATGTTATATTAGAAGAGATGAGTATATTAGAAAATTTGATCCTAGAAGTGATGAAGTAATATTTCTTGGTTATTCATCTAAGAGCAAGGCATATAGATGTTTTAACAAGAGATTGCAGAAAATTGTTGAGAGTACAAATGTAAAGATTGATGAACAATTCAGAGGAACTTCAAGGTATATAGACTCTGAACTGGCAACAGAAATTGTGACAAATGAACCTACACCAAATCCACTGGTACAGAATGAAGATCCAGTTACCCCAGTATCATCAGAGGATTCCACAGTAATTGAAGAACAACAACAAACTAAGACACCCCGGTATGTAAGATTGAATCATTCTGAAGATCAGATAATTGGAAACAAATTTAAAGGAGTTATGACAAGAGGAAGATTGGCAAATGAAGAGGTATGTCTTATTTCTCAAATTGAACCATCATCTATCAATGAGGCATGTGAAGATAAATTTTGGATTAAAGCTATGGAAGAATAATTAGGACAAATTGAGAAAAATAATACTTGGACATTAGTTCCCCGGCCTAAAGATAAAAATGTAATTGGAACCAAATGGGTATTTAGAAACAAACTTAATGAAGATGGTAAGGTTGTCAGAAATAAAGCAAGACTAGTGTGTAAGGGATATTATCAGAAAGAAGGAGTTGATTACAATGAAACCTTTGCACCGGTAGCTAGAATTGAGGCAATCAGATTATTCTTGGCTTTTGCAGCTCACAAGGACTACAAAGTTTATCAAATGGATATTAAATGTGCATTTTTGAATGGAGATCTTGAAGAAGAAGTATATATTGAACAACTTGATGGATTTTATTTAACATATGACAATGATATGGTTTGCAGGTTAAGAAAAGCTCTGTATGGATTAAAACAAGCCCCAAGAGCTTGGTATGCAAGGTTGGATAAGTATCTTTTAAAGATTGGTTTTACTAAAGGAAATGTAGATAGCAATTTATATTACAAAATAACTAATGATGACATCTTGATTATTGAAGTATTTGTTGATGATATAATCTTTGGAGGAGAAGATGGATTATGTAAATAATTCTCTATTAAAATACAACAAGAATTTGAAATGTCTATGATTGGAGAAATAAAATTCTTTTTAGGATTACAGATTTCACAGACCGATAAAGGTATATTTTTGAGTCAATCCAAGTACTTGAAAGAATTACTAAGGAAATTTGGGATGGAGAACTCTAAATCAGTAAGTACAACTATGACTACAAATGATAAATTATCTCAAAGGGATGAATCTACACCTGTTAATCCAACTAGATACAAATCTATGATATGAGGTTTACTGTATTTGACACAAACCAGGCCTGATATTATGAATGCAGTATGTATTGTTTCTAGATTTCAAAGTAATCTTAGGGAAAATCATGAATCAGTTGTAAAAATGATTTTCCGGTACTTACAAGGCACAACAAATCTTGGATTATGGTATCCTAGAGATGAAAATTTTGACCTATGTGCATACATAGATGCAAATTGGGCAGGAGATGTGGATGATAGAAAAAGCACCATTGGAGGAGAATTCTTTCTTGGAAAGAGATTAGTTTCTTGGTTGAGTAAGAAACAGAGTTGTACATCTTTATCAACAGTAGAATCATAATATGTTGCAACAACAACTAACTGTACACAGGTACTATGGCTTAAACAAATGTTGAAAGACATAAAGGTAAAATGCAAGGAACCCATTACTATATATTGTGATAAAACTGTAGCAATTGATATATCTAAGAATCTGGTATTACATTCTAAAACAAAACATGTTTCTATCAAACTTAATTTTCTAAGGGAAAAAGTTGAAGAAAAGTAGATAAAACTGGTTTATGTGAATACTAAAGAACAACTTGCAGATATTTTCACAAAACCTTTGCTTGAGGAGACTTTTGAATATCTCTGAGATCAACTTGGAGTCATACCACCACTGGTAGAGACTTAGACATTTGATGATTGTCATCAACCAATAGAATAGAAAGACAAATCTTTTACTCCAGTCTTTTGATGAGGAAGCTACTTCTCAAGGGGAGTAGTTGGTATTTTGTATGAACTTGATTTTTGTAAATTTGGCATTTGATGTCAAAGGGGGAGAGATATCTATGAAAAAACACATTATCTTTTTGAGGAGAGATTGGTATAAACACATGTTGCTCCCAGAGGGAGAAATTATTGTTTAAAGAAGATTGTTGGTTTTGGTATTTGGCACTTTGATGGTTTTTCCATCTTGTGTTGTCATCAATGCCAAAGGGGGGGATTGTTGGTATTTTGGTATGGTTTTGTCATTGATGTCAACACCTATTGAAAACTAGCACTTTGGAGATCCAACAACATTCATCGACAAGCAAGGAACTATTGCACAATTATTGGTATATGGTTCACCGGCAGGATATAATGTTCACCGGTACCTGGAATGATATGGAAGACACTTGGTAATGTTGAAGACATTGTGTGGATACTTTGTTTTGAAGAATTAATCATTGGTATATTCATATTTGCATATTTTCTTTTACCAACAAATAGGTCCAAGGTTATCTAGGGTTACACCGACAGGTTTATCTTTTCTAGATTAACATGGCACACTATGGAGATGATTTATTATTGTTGTAAATGCATTAAACCGACATGTTCAATCGGTTATTGCATCGGATATTATATTGTATGTAAAATGTTTTTATTGTAATATCTTGTAGAGCCGACCTACTAAAATTGGTCTTAGGGTATGGTATAAATGTAAGATCTTATTTGTAAGATCGAATGTGGAATGCGAAAAAGAATTGTGTGAAGGTATATGCGAGATTAAGCAGAGGTATACACAAAGACATCATTTGAAGGTGAAGCTAGGTTTTTGTAGAAGCATATCAACATTACATCGATATTGAATTCAGCATATGAAGATGCTATTTTGTGCAATACATTCTTATTCAATTTAACCATCCAACTGTAGTTAGTGTGACTCCCATTTTGTGTTTGAGCAGTGAGCTCTAGACTATTGGCCTTTATGCATGTGCATACCCCATTTATGTACACTTACTATCTGCAGTAGTATCATCTGATTGTGGGTAACGTTTCCCACCGTGGTTTTTCCCCTTACAGGGTTTCCACATACAAATATTGGTGTTATGTGTTGTGGATGACTTTATGTTTATGTTTCATGTATTAATCCTTACCGGTATAGAGATTTACTGTTAACACTGTCTATCGATATATTTAACTGGTTTACCGGTATTAAGCATTAAGCTGGTTAAATGGTTTTTGGTTTAAATTTATTAGACAACTAATTCACCCCCCCTCTCAGTTGTCTTTGGGACCTAACACAACCATCCTTCTTCCTTTCTAACTACATTCACCTCCTCTGCCTTATAGACTTTTGTGACCAAATTCTCCCTCTTATCTAAATTCGGTAACATAGCATCGAGAACATCTTTCCCCATTGCACCACAACACCCAACCTTCGAATTGGAGTTGTCTTTAGCATCCAAATTTTTACACTTTTTTACCAAATTAGTACTACTAACAACATTAACACTATCAGTAGTGATGTATCCAATTAGAACATAAACAAAACCATTAATGAAAGCATGAAAAGATACAAGAATGGATTAATTTTTCCTTCATATTATTTTTTTGCAATCTCCAACCATTCTACCTTTTTTTTTTGGTGAAAGGCTGAAGCTTGTAATATAATATATATTTAAAAATAGGAAATTACAATAACATTATGACAAGAAGAGGGGAGAGAAGACACCCTCAATGACCAAGGATTCCATTGAAGGAATCAAACATGAGCAACCACAAAGGATCCTCATTAATAGAGACAACCAATGAGCAGAGATGATGATAGACAATACAAAATCGACTTCAAACCTAGAGGAAACCATTTTGCCAAGCTACTAATACGCTGTACAAAACTGAATTCGAGCCGCAATGATAGAAAAGGACCCGCAAAAACAGAGGCTATATACCAATCAAGCTTTCTTCTGAGGGAGTTAAATCACTATTAGAGGCAATCAATGAGCAAAATTGAAGATAGCCAAAATAGGAACGACTACGATCCCAAAGGAGACCATTTTGCCAAATTGTATACACTATGCAGAACTGAATTCAAGCCACAATGATAATAAAGGTCATGCATAAATAGAGGCTATATACCGATTAATCTTTCTTCAGAGGAAGTTGCAAAGCCGTGAGGGTCAACATCTCATCTCTGTTGAGCAAAACCACAAAATCATTGCACACCATGGGAGATGATATAACGTTCCAAAGTTGTCGACAACTCATCCTACTTGTATAAGGCGGGGTGGACAAGAGACCTAATATACAACTTGCAAATGTCAATGGGCCAAGTAAGATCCATGAACACCAATGCAAACCATGATGCAACTTTTGGCTTGAAAATGAGAATAGATTTTGAAAGATATAAGCAATCCAAATTGTTTTTACACCCAGCTTGAAACAGGGAATAAAATTTTGGTGAAGCAAGAATCCCCGAACCTTGTGAAGAGGCTGCATCCCAAGCCATGGATGGATGATAGGAGAACTGAGCAAGGCACATAGCATGACTTTATGTCCTTGATAAACCTGTTAACTATAATAATCCCTGCAATAAAACACACAATATTAGTTATAAAATAAGTTAGACTGTCTACCACGAGATTGAAGTCTCTGCGATTCTGATAAGCAATCCTCCATTTTACATGGACCCTTTAAGTTACCCAATCCTCCTTAAAATGATCTAGCTGCATCTTCTGTCATTTAAGCATAAAGATATCAATCTTCTCTTATTTGTTCCTCCATTAGAAACTTTTCACCCATTACTAAGTCGCAACCTTTGTTAGCCATAAGATCTGCTAACTTATTTGCTTCTGTGTAGCTATGATGGACATAGTATTCCTCGAAATTCTAAAGCAATGCCCTGCTCTCTTGAATAATATAGTTGATATTCCATGTATCAGCATGAGAATTTTGCATTGCTGAAATGATATTCATTGAGTCTCCCTCAATAACCAATCTTTCTATCTTCAGGGATATAGCTATATTAATACCAAAATGAAGAGCCCTAGCTTCTACTAGATTATTCAATCTGTCTGGAATCTTTGCATAACCCACCCTAGGCACCTTTCCTTCATGATTCCAAATGACACAACCAACACCTGAAACTCCTTGGTTCTGTTGGCATATGATGAAGCGGTGATAATGTATTTTATCATTGATGTCAATAAGTGAACCGGTATGAATCGGTGTGAAGACTGGAAACGGCTATAGTCATCAGGATGGAGTGAACTGGTGTCGGGGTTCATAGTTTGACTACTGATTTGTAGTCTTAGTTCAGCTCGAGGGTTTCTGGTTTGGCGATCTGACTTGTGCGGTGCAACCGATGAGCTTCTGTGATGAGTTAGTTAAGAGATACATACGGATGAGATCGAGATGCCATGTCAGCTATGTGCATGTGAATAATCTCTTTGAGGATCTTGCGAATGAGGAGCGAATGCATTGAATGTCTACCTCAGGAATGTGTGTTTCTCTTAGCGGTGTGTGAAGAACACGTGATGGATTACTGATTTCCAGGTGCGTTGAAGATTGGATGATGCAGAATAACTTGAGATCTTTCTTAGATTTCTTTATTCTATGCAATTCATTTTAATGGTCAAGGACTGATGCCATCGGAGGGCTAGCAACTATCAAGTGGAGGGGGGCTAGCAAGCTCCAATAAACTCACTCGAATGAATGAATATATTAGTGGGGCTTCAGCACAACACTTCAATTCCCATGGGGATGGATTCCCATGAACATCCCGCAGAACTTCATAAATAATGATTAGATGTGCGCAACCATATTCATCATAAGAATACTGATTGATTGGGGTTATGCATGCATTCCACCTCCAATCACCCCATTTAGTGCATGGCTATATATTTCCACCCCACCCCTTTATAGGCATATGGGCGCAGGCGGCTCCACTTTTTTATCCCGTAACTCCTAGGCTTCTGGGGCGAGATCACCCGAAGTGGCCTTGCCCCTAGAACCTTCCCTCTCTAATCCTGAAGGGGGTTGTTCAGATCTATTAATAGTTGGATTATGGATTAGCTGTTTGCTCACTAGCTTTATAAAGCACAGAGAAGACTAGTTTTCTAGAAGCTTCTCGCTCGTACCTTTCGTCAAAAGGTGCTAGTCTGTAATGTTTGTTCATTAGTTTTCTTGCTAAACCAAGAAAACATTCAAAGATTTGTCCTACATTCATTCATGAAGGTACCCCTAATGGCTTTAATACCATGTCCATTGGTGTTCCATTCTGTAAATAAGGCATATCTTGCCTAGGCAAATTTTTTGAAATAATACCTTTATTACCATGCCTTCCAGCTACTTTATCGCCTACTTGTATTTTACGTTTTTGTAAAATATATACATGAACTTTTTCTACAATATCGCTGAGATAATCATCTTCCTCGAACTCCTGAAAGAATCTCACATCGATAACTCGACCTTTTACACCTTTTAAAAAAATTTCTTTTCTAGTAGGTGCCTTAATATCAAATAAAGCTTGTAATAATTTTCCTTCTGGAGTATTTAATAGTGAGTCTTCTTCTACTTTCAGTATCAATTTACCTACTAATACATCACCTGTTTCTATCCAAGATCCTATCATTACAAGGCTGTTTTCATCCAGATGAAGAAGTAGGTAAGCATCTAAATGAGATATTTCTCTAGTTATTACTTCAGGGCCCTGGTTCGTAAAATAAACTCCAATTTCATATTTTATGATCTGGAAAGAAGTAAAAATGTCTTGATATACCAGACGTTCACTAATAAGTATTGCATCTTCAAAATTGTATCCTTCCCATGGCATATAGGCCACTAAGATGTTTTTCCCCAAAGAAAGTTCTCCCCCTGCTGTAGCTGCACTGTCTTCTATAATTTGTCCCCTCTTTACATACTCCCCTTGGCGAACTTGGGGTTTTTGATGCATACAAGTATCGCTATTAGAACGTTGATAAGAATCAATTTTGTTTCTATATTTTTTTGAGCAACAGATGAAGTTATGGTGATATTTTCACCATCAATATACTTTATTTTTCCCCCTTGCTTAGCTATAGCTACACTTCCTGAATCTAGAGCTACTTGACCCTCCAATCCAGTTCCAACAATACACTTCTCAGGTTGAACAAGTGGAACTATTTGATGCTGCATATTAGAACCCATTAAAGCATGATTCACATCATTATGCTCAATAAAAGGAATAAGGCAAACTCCAACGAAAAAACATTGGGAAGGAAAAATACTTCTGAAATGAATTTGGTCCCATGCAAAAAATAAAAATTCTTGTTGAAATCGAGCTGGAGTAAATTGTTCCTCTGGAACCCCTTGATTTAATGCCAAATAATTTCTTGTAGCTATCCGACTGCTTGTAACTAAAAACCTAAATGTTTGGGGTTTAGGGTTGACGCTACTGACCTAATTGTTGTATATAAGGTCGATGATGTTTGTGATTGTTTGTGTTGGTAAATTTTGTATTTATGTCTGTGTGTTGGAGATTTGATACTTGCCAAACTAGAGTAAGGAGTCTGCAGAGTGTGATTGCAGAAGAGAGGAACTGAAAAGGATCTGCCTTAGCAAAGTAGTGCTTTTATTAGATTGAAGTTTTATCTGTTGACTTCTGACAATTTCAATAGAAAGAAAATCCCTTGATCGGGTAGCTTTAACAAGCTTGTTGCAAATCCTCTAACCAGGTGACTCAAGCTCATTGAGTTCTTTAAATCCTCTAGCGAGGTAACCTTTAACAAGGTTTATAGCCATCCCTTAACCGGGTGATCCCTAATAGGATTGGTTCCTAACAAAACCTTATTGTAAAGTCTTTAACTGGACTAGGCTCCTAACAAAGCGGACTTCAAAGAGTTCAAAAACAAGCTTGTGGTATTCATCCCCACCATGGTTTTTCCCATTTGGGTTTCCACGTGAAAAATCTATGTGTCATGGGCTATGTATTTTTCATGTGATGATTGAGTAGTTTTTGTTCAGTTGAATATGTATTCAAAGCTAATGGTTGTGATATTACTAATGCAACTCATGCATGATCAAACTGATAAAATAGCTATCTAGATTCAAGAATTGTTGGATGCTATTTGAAGTACTTTTGTTTTACCGGTTTAGCTGTCTGAAGTATTTCTGTTAACCAGTGTTGCTATGGTTAACTACAGTGGTATAGACAATCGGTTATCTGTGTTTAGAGAGTGTCAAAATATTGAAGCAAGTTTTTGTGTGTACAGTTTCACCCCCCGTCTTAGTACCAGTTAGGGTATTAGTTGTTCATCATTATTCATCAATTGGTATCAGAGCCTCCAGGTCCTCGATGCTATAAGCTTAACCGCTCAAGGCAAAAGATCTTGCTTTAATGATGAAGAGGGAAGGTCCTAAGTTCAATAGGGACAACTTCAAAATATGGAAGGACATAATGAATATTTATATCAAGAGTTTGAGTGCTCAACACTGGAGCTATGTTGAGAATGCCTATGTAATCCCTTTTGGCACTCTGACCGATGATCAGAAAAGAGAGATTCAAGAAAATGGGCAAGTCATGGAAGCCCTTATTAGCAGCCTATCCGATATTTAGTTCATTGATGTACAAGAAAAGGAAAATCCTAAGGATGTATGGGACACATTGGAAACCATTTATGGCAGTGATGAGCATGTCAAGAAGGCTAAGGAAGAAATCCTCAGAGGAAAATTTGAAGACATGAGGATGGTTGAAGGTGAGACCATTCAACAATATGGCATAAGGATCAAGACTATGGTTGGAGATATCAAGAGCACTGGTGGAACAATTGATGATACCACCATTGTCAGTAAAGTTTCGAGATCATTGTTACCAGTCTATGCAATCAAGGTTGCCTCTATCCAAGAGCTAAGGTCTATCGACAAAACAAAGGTATCCTTAGACTCTATTATTGCTAAATTGACTGCATATGAATTGCATGGCTATGATGGTAGCATTCACAAGCCTGAGTCAGCCTTCAAAGCCTTTGCTTCCTCTGCACCTACCAGGAGAGGAAAAGAGGTTAGCACTAGTTATGAATCTAGGCCAAGCATAGATATGGATGATGAGGATATTCTGACGGAGTTTGAAGCTCTTCTTTCCAAGAGACTTCCAAAAGGCACCAAAAAATACAGAGGTAAGCTTCCTTTGAAGTGTTTTTCTTGCAATAAGATAAGACATATAGTTTTTAATCGTCCTAACAATGATAACAAGGATAAATCCGAAAGGTTTAGAAAGTATAAAGGAGGAGGTAGGAGAAATTGTCTTGTTGCAGTGGATGAAGGTGTTACTAATGAAGAATCTGAGGATGAAGAGAGTGAGGACATAGTGTTTGTAGCTATCAAGGAAGAGGTCTCTAACCAAAAAGCCCTTGTATCTTGCATTGACAACTCTAATGAGTGGATCATTGATAGCGGGTGTTCTCACCACATGACTGGTGACTGGAGAAATTTTCTAACTCTGGAAGAATATGATGGAGGTGTTGTCCGATTTGGCAACAATGCACCTTGCATGGTAAAAGGAAAAGGATCCATCTCACTAAATGGAAAGAACAGTGTGGATGATGTCTAATGGGTGGAAGGCCTTAAGCACAACCTTTTGAGTGTTGCTCAGTTGAACGACAAAGGACTTATTCTGGAGTTCAAAGGTGGGGTCTACAAAATAATCGGAAAGAGTGGTGAACTTATTGCCACTGGTAAAAAAACCAAAGGAAACCTGTTTCAGCTGACTGCCCATATCAATTAGTGTCTGATCGTGAAAGTTGATGACAATTGGATATGGCATAGGAGACTCTTTCATATAAACTTTGATAATATAGTAAAGGCCAGTAAGATCAAGGCAGTAAGAGGGTTGCCTTTGCTGAACAAACTGAAGAATGCTTTGTGTAGAGAATGTCAACTTGGGAAGATGTCTTCCTCAAAATTCAAAGGTAAGTCTTTTTCAGCAGAGAACTTACTTGATTGAGTGCACAACGATCTATGTGGTCCAATGAAAACAAGAAGTATTCAGGGAGATCGGTATTTCATGATTCTTACCGATGGCTGCTCAAGAATGATGTGGTTCACATTCTTGAAAGACAAGTATGAGGCATTTGGAAAGTTCAAAGCCTTTAGAGCATTGGCTTAGAAGGAGAGTGACAAAAGAATAAAATGCCTTAGAACCGATCAAGTAAGTGAATTCACTTCTGATGAATTCAACAAGTACTATGAAGAGAATGACATCAAGAGGCAGTTTTTTGCCCCAAGGACACCACAATTGAATGACATAGCAGAGAGGAATAACAGGACTGTAGTGGAACCCATCAGAACTATGCTGATCCAAGGAAAGGTAGCTCGCACATTTTGGAGAGGAGCGGTAAGAACTGTAGTCTATACTATGAACCGGGTACTCATCAAGAAAGGTAAAGACAAAACCCCCTATGAGTACTAGAATGGGAGAACTCCTAATGTAAGTTATTTCAAAGTATTTGGCAGCAAGTGCTATATCAGGAGAGGTGAGCATCTGAGAAAGTTTGATGCTAAGTGTGATGAAGGAATATTTTTGGGATATTCCACTAAAAGAAAAGCTCTCAAGTGCTACAACAACAAGACTCAGAAAATTGTTGAGAGCATCAATGTCAGGGTTGATGAATTTCCTGAGGAACCTGAGGAAACCTACAGGAAGCAAGCGAAAGATGAACTAGGTGTAGTCTTTTGGGAACTGGTTGAGAAGGAAATAAGTTGCAAACACCAGAAAGACCTCAATGTTTCTATACCGGTAGAAGCTATAGTAGGAGAAGAAGAAGATGAAGTGGAAGAAGGAGAGGAAAAGCAAGCGGAACCAACTAGGTTCATTCCTAGGTATGTAAAACTGCATCACGATTCAAAGTAGATCATTGGAGACAAAGATGCAGGGATACTCACAAGGAGAAAGGTGAAAGAAAACTCCTGCATGATTTCAGAATTTGAGCCTAAGACCACTAGAGAGGCACTTACCGATGAAGACTGGATAAAGGCAATGGAAGAGGAGCTGGACCAGATAGAGAAGAATGCAACATGGTCCTTGGTACTCAGACTGGAACACAAGAATGTCATAGGTACCAAATGGGTCTTCAGGAATAAGCTAAATGAAGAAGGCACAATGGTAAGAAACAAGGCAAGACTTGTATGCAAAGGATATGCTCAGGAAGAAGGAGAAGACTATGGAGAAAACTTTGCCGCAGTGGCTAGACTAGAAGGTCTCTAAATGCTACTTGCATTTGCAACATTTAAGGGATTCAAGGTATACCAGATGGATGTGAAGTCTGCATTCTTGAATGGAATCCTAGAAGAAGAAGTGTATATTGAGCAATCAGATGGGTTTGCTTTGTCAGAGGATAGTGACATGGTGTGTAGATTACACAAGGCCCTGTATGGATTGAAACAAGCACCAAGGGCATGGTATGAATGGTTACATTCTCATCTTGTGAAGATAGGATTTTAGAGAACAAGTGAGGACATCAACATCTACCTGAAATATGAAGGTGATCAGATACTGATCTGTGAAGTATTTGTAGATGACATAATCTTCAAAGGAGATGATGAAATGAGTCATGCATTTGTAGATAAAATGAAGAAAGAGTTTGAGATGTCTCTGATTGGAGAGATAAAGTTCTTTATTGGTCTATAGATTCAATAGATGAAGAAGGGTATCTTCATTACCCAGTCCAAGTATATCAAAGACGTATTGAAGACCTTTGGCATGGAGGAGGGCAAACCGGTTGGAACACCAATGGTGACCGGCTGCAAACTGACTAAGGAGGATTATTCAACGTTGGTGAATGAGAAGGAGTATCGGTCAATGATCGGTAAGCTACACTATGTGGTGCACAACAAACCAGATATTGCTCATGCAGTAGGCATAGTTGCTCATTTTAAGAAGAATCCAAGAGAATCCCACTTGGTAGTGGTAAAGAGGATTCTTAGATATCTGAAGGGAACAATTGATTATGGATTGTGGTATCCATATAATGGCGACTTTGATCTCAAAGTGTTTATCAATGCCGATTGGGCAAGTAATGTGAACGACCAGAAGAGCACAACCAATGGAACGTTCTTCCTCAATGGAAGACTAGTCTCATGGATGAGTAAGAAGTAGAGCTATATATCCCAGTCTACAGCTGAAGCAAAGTATGTGGCAACATTTATGAACTACACTCAAACAATTTGGATGAAGCATGTACTGAATGGATTCAAAGTGACTGTATCTGAACTGGTGAGTATTTATGTGATAATACTAGTGCAATCAATATTTCTAAAAATCTGGTATTGCATGCTAGGACCAAGCATTTGAGCTCAAGTATCATTTCTTAAGAGAGAAGTTTCAAAATAAAGAGGTGATATTAAGACATGTTTCCAGTAAGGAGCAACTAGCAGATATATTCACTAAGCCCTTACCAAAGACCACATTTACCTATTTGAGAGGTGAATTAGGGGTTTTGCCCCTTCATGAAATACATTAAAGATATGTGCTCCACATCAGTCAGGCACTGCAGTGACCAATCTTACAAGATTGATGTGTTGAAGGATGCTACCCCACAGGGTGAGCAGTATGGTGGAGCTTGGAAGCTTATGCCTCCACTTTGGCATTGCTGTCAAAGGGGGAGAAGATATATTGTTTGGGGAGAAGATGTTGAGCATGTACACACTGATCAGTCTAGGTGATGGTGATCTTTTAAGTTGCATAGGTATAGTGTCAACCAGTGTATATATTTTACTGAGCAATGATTCACTGAGTATTTCCATCAATGCCAAAGGGGGAGATTGTTGGCATATGATGAAGCGGTGATAATGTATGTTGTCATTGATGTCAATAAGTGAACCGATATATGGTGCTCAACAAGGTGAACCGGTATGAACTAGTGTGAAGACTGGAAGTGGCTATAGTCAACCGGTGTTGGGTTTCACAGTTTGACTACCAGTTTGTAGTCTTAGTTCAGCTCAAGGGTTTCTAGTTTGGCGATCTGATTTGTGCGGTGCAACCGATGAAATTCTGTGATGAGTTAGTTAAGAGATAAGGATGAGATTGAGATGCCACGTCAGCTATGTGCATGTGAAGAATCTCTTTGAGGATCTTGCACATGAGGAGCGAATGCATTGAATGTCTACCTCAGGAATATGCATTTCTCTTTAGCAGTGTGTGAAGAACGCGTGATGGGTTACTGATTTCCAAGTGCAGTGAAGATTGGATGATGTAAAATAACTTGAGATCTTTCTCAGATTGTTTTATTCTATGCAATTCATTTTAACGGTCAGGATTAGACCACTTGTAACTGAAAACCTAAATTTTTAGGGTTTAGGGTTTATGCTACCGACCTAATTATTGTCTATAAGGTCGATGATGTTTGTGATTGTTTGTGTTGGCAAAAATTGTATTTATGTCTGTGTGTTGGAGACTTGATACTTGCCAAACCAGAGTAAGGAGTCTGCAGAGTGTGATTGCAGAAGAGAGGAACTGAAAAGGATCTGCCTTAGCAAAGTAGTGTTGTTATCAGATTAGAGTTTTATCTGTTGACTTCTGACCATTTCAATAGAAAGAAAATCCCTTGACTAGGTAGATTTAACAAGCTTGTTGCAAATCCTCTAACCAGGTGACTCAAGCTCATTGAGTTCTTTAAATCCTCTAGCGAGGTAACCTTTAACAGGGTTTCAACCTTTAACAGGGTTTATAGCCATCCCTTAATTGGGTGATCCCTAACAGGATCAGTTCCTAACAGAACCTTATTGTAAAGTCTTTAACCGGACTAGGCTCCTAACAGAGCGAACTTCAAAAAGTTCAAAAACAAGCTTGTGGGTATTCATCCCCACCGTGGTTTTTCCCATTTGGGTTTCCACATGAAAAATCTATGTGTCATGGGCTGTGTATTTTTCATGTAATGATTGAGTAGTTTTTGTTCAGTTGAATACACATGCAGAGCTAATGGTTGTGATATTACTAATGCAACTCATGCATGATCAAACTGATAAAATAGCTATCTAGATTTAAGAATTGTTGGATGCTATTTGAAGTACTTTTGTTTTACCGGTTTAGCTATCTGAAGTATATCTGTTAACCGATATTGCTATGGTTAAGTACAATGGTATAGACAACCGGTTATCTGTGTTTAGAGAGTGTTAAAATATTGAAGCAAGTTTTTGTGTGTATTGATTCACCCCCCCTCTTAGTACCGGTTAGGGTATTAGTTGTTCATCATTATTCATCAGGTTCCCACTAGCTGCACCATCAAAGTTCAAGTTGCAAAATTGCGTTTGAGGAGGCTTCCATCTAATCTCGTTTCTATTTATTCTCTCATTTGGCTTCATAAAGAAACTTCATTTAAAAGGCAACTTCAAGAACTTCCATTTATTCAATAACTTATCATCCCATGATGAGTATTGTGAATCCAACTTCTTGCTTTTGAGCACATGCATATTAACCACTTCTGAGATTGATAACTCTAACCTAAGTAACACATTTGACAAATTATTTTGTTCTTTTCTAAAGATGTGCTTGTTCCTTTCCCACCAAAGATTTCATATCAAGATGGCTGGCGAAACCTCCCAGATAATGCGAAAAATTGCTTGTGGACACAATTTTGGGCATGATTCAAAGGTAGCATGGATTGTAGAATGAAATGGAGCACACCATCCTAATTTCTCCATCAACCATTTCCAACAGTCATTTGCAAATTCACAATTTAAAAGGAGATGGTCAGTTATCTCAAGGTCCTTGTTACATAGAACACAATTGAAATTCTCTACAATACCTAGCTTTTTTAACCTTTCACTTTTTAGTATTATGCCTTTTAAGGGCAGCCAAGCAAAAGTACATGCCTTCTGTAACCCCTTGAAATTATAGCAAAATGAAAATATTCTTGTATTTTGATCTATTTTCCTCAGAGATAAGATTCTATAACCATCCTTTACCTTGTATGATCTTGTCTTAGATGTGAGACACACTAGTTTGTCTGCTGAATTATTGTAAAAGATCTTCCTTAATTTAAGAGTTTCTTGTAGCATTTTAATTTGGCAAGCCGATGCCCTTATCTTCCAAAAATCTCTCCATTTAACATGCCAAAAGCCATTTGAAAATGACACCTGAAAATAGTTACACATCAAGACACCCCACTCATTTTTCAATATGTTTTTGAGATCTTGTATTTCCTCCATTATTTCTAAAGGTACAAACCCATTCCAGGAGTCCTCCCAAAATCTAGTTGTCTTTCCATCATGAATTAACCAAGTCAAATTTGGTAAAATAATCTGTCTACATTTCAAAACAAAGTTCCAAATCTGGGAACCTTTAAGGGGATCTTGAATAGTGAATATTCTTTCTGGAAGGTTTGAATCTATGTATTTTTCCCTAATAATGGTAGCCCATAATGAAGAAGGATGTGAATACAATTTCCATGCTAGCTTTGCTCCTAGGGCAACATTTCTATCTTCAAAGTTGGGGATACCTTCTCCCCCACATGACTTGAGAAAGCATACTTTATCCCATGCCAACAAATGGATTCTATTTTTGGGAGACTTGTTACCTTTCTAGAGGAAAGATTTTAGAATAGATTTTAACTCTGTTCTTACTTTGGATGGCATTGGGAGGATGGACAACATATAATTTGGAATTGTCGACAAAACTAACTGAATCACCAGAATTCTACCAGCAAGTGATAACCAACTGTTTTTACAAGATGTTATCCTATTTTTTATTGCCTCAGTGATAGAATTCCAATAGGACCTCTTGTTCAACCTAGAGAATAATGAAATACCTAGACACTTACATGGGAGGGATGCCTGTTTAAAACCAAGAACATCTTGAATTTTTGCTGACAAATGTGGGGAGTAGCTAAGAAAGAAAACTTTGGATTTGGCCTCATTTATCTTTTGTCCCGAAGCATCACAATACCATTTTAAAGCTTTTTTAATAACCTTTTCTTCCTTGATGGATGTTTCCCCAAACAAAATGGTATCATCAACAAATAAAAAAGTGAGTGACCTTGACTCGTGTTTGTGGAACAACAATACCTTTCCAATGGGAGGAACTATGAAGATATCTAATCCACTTACTTAATCCCTCTGCCATGATAATGAAAAGAGGGGGATAAAGGATCTCCCTGCCTAATACCTTGTGAAGGAGAGAAAAAGCCTACTAATGATCCATTAACTAAGACTGGAATTTGAGCCCCCAAAATGCAAGATAAGATCCATTTACACCATAGTTTTGAAAAACAAAATTTAAGAAGAACTAGAGTAAGAAATGCCATCTTAATCTATCATACACTTTCATCAAAATTTAAGACTGAATGAATAATTTCATGAACCACCAAAGCTCATTCAACAGTTTCTCTCCCTGGGATGAAACCTCCTTGCTCAACTAATACAATCCTAGGGATTAGAGGAGCTAATCTTAATGATATGGCCTTAGTGATGATCTTATAGATTGTGTTACATAGTCAGATGGGTCTAAAATCAACAAAAGAGGATGGATTAACCATGTTTGGAATTAAAACAATAAGAGTTGTGTTGAACTATTTTAATACATTACCATGCTTCGTCGATTCTTCAACCACCTTCCAAATATTTGATCCCATAAAATGCCAACACTTTTGAAAGAATACTACTGGAAAACCATCTGGACCCGTTGCCTTATCCGAATGCATAGAAAAAACTACATTTTTCACCTCTTCCAGTGAAAAGGGCTTCATTAAGAGCAGATTGTCATGATTAATTATCAATTGTGGAATATGATTTAGGATTTTATTTGTTTTGGTTTCTATCTCATCATTCTCCTTAATTGATTTAGTAAACAAAGTTGAAAAGGACCTAATTGCCTCCTCTTGGATTTTATCCTCCTCAATAATAATTTCCCCTTCACCATTTTTTATTTGAGTAATCGTATTGGTAGCTCTCCTCATTTTGACCAAAGCATGAAAATAATTTGTATTCCTATCCCCATCCCTTAGCCACTGTTCTCTGGATTTTTGCTTCTAAAATAGCTCCTCTCTTAGCAATATTTCTTGAAGCTACAAATTTAAAGAAATTTGGTGTTTATAAGAATCTGCGTTAATATCATTTTTGATAATATTCTCATTTAGGCATTTGATAGATTCTTCTATTTGTTGCTTCTCAACAAAGATATTTTTGAAGACCCTATGGTTCTATTCTTTGATTTTAGATTCAACCCATTTCAATTTCTTTGCAAATTGAAACATCCTAGAACCATAAAAAAAAGGGGCTGAAGACCACCACTCCTGAAGATTTTGAATGAAAAAAAATGTCTCTAAACTACATCTGCTAGAATTTGAATGTGTAGGTAAAGCTTCTAGTGACATGATTGATGGGGAATTCCACTTTTAATGCAAAGTGATCAGACCCAGTTAAAGGCAAGATTTGATACTGCAGACCATGATGGATTCACAAAGAACCTGTCCAACCTAACTGCAATATGATGGAGCCTTGTCTTTTGTTTGTCCAAGTTACTTGGCCATTTTGGGGCAAGCAATCTTTAAGGCCATTGGTAATAACAAGCTCATTAAAATCCTGCATGGTCTTAGGGGGGCGAATGATACCCCCTTTTTAATCCCTGATAGATAGTACTAAATTGAAATATCCATCCAAGAGAAAAGGTTCATCCATGAACTGAGCTAAGGACTGTGACAAAGAATTACAAACAACTTTCTCTCTGCAGTTGAATTCAGGCCATATACTGATATCAAGTGGAAGTCTCCCCTTGCCTCTGAGATCCTAACATGTATAAAGTTGGCCTTTATCTCAACCGGTTGAACCTACATTCTATTCTCTTTCCAAAGCACTGCCATACCCCCAGAAGCCCCTATAGCTTGAGAGGCAACAAACTTCCAACCCTTCCATGTATTGAGTGGTTCTAGGTCCTACTGGGAGGAGAATTTGGCTTCTTGTAAAAGACAAACATCAGCCCCACAACACTCAATTTGAGACTTAATGAGGCATCTTTTGTTAGGGGAATTTATGCCCCTAACATTCCATGTTACAATTCTCATTCCTAGCTGGGAGAACGTGTCGTTCTTCCAAATCAAAATTTATCATCTAGAGTTCATTGCACTCCCATTTGGACTTCATGTTTAGTCTTCATAGAAAATATCTTCTTCTTTGGTGGCCTGCCTCTTCCTCGGGGAGTGGGAATAGAGGTTGTTTTCTTAGACCTGGTTTGATAAATTGAAGGGGTTATTTCACTGTCTAACTCCTCTTTGTTCCTTTGTTTAGGAGTGAACTCAGAACTGTCTGGTAGTGTTGTCCCTTGAGTCTCATGATTTTCATGTACAATAGGTTGCTTCAAAGGTTTAGAAAAACCTAACTGTATTAAGATCCCGAGAGATTCCATTTGATTGCTCACTTTATCTTGAAGTAAAAGACACTTCAAAGAATGCATTTGAGGGCTAGTCTCCATCTGTCTGCTCACTTTATCTTAAAATAAAAGACACTTCTGTGAATGCATTTTGGGGCTTTTCTCATTTGTGAGGAGAAATGTTGGACCTTCTTGTAGAGGATTCTTCATCACAATCCGATGATACATTTTGTAAAGCTCTTCATTGCCTAACATAGCGATTTCCTGGAGAAGCATTTCATCTAGAATTATGGAGCATGCTTTTTTTTGTTGTTCTTCTATCAAGGAATCATGGTTCCCCTACAAGAAAGGTTGTTTGAGCTGCCACAAAAATTCCTTATTTATAATCAGAGATGACTTAGTTGGGGCCATTAATTGAGACAACTTGATATCTTTCAGACTATAAATGGTCACTTGAATTGGAATACCCAAATTTGCATGCAGAGACCATTTTTTAAACAAATGCACCATTGACGACAACTTGTAGTGCTTTTGGTTTTGCATAGGATTGGCTTGTGAGCTCAACTTTAGAACTAGTCCCAAAGCGCTTTGTTTCAGATTAAATTGGACTGGCTCATCTATTTGAGAATCTTATGTTGGGATTGGATCGTGAATATTCGATACTGAGCGGTTAACAAGGGAGTAGAGGCTCGAATTTGAAGAATGGTCATCAAAAACTTTTATTAACTGCTAATCCTTACCTACTTGACATTTATTAGTGAAATGGACTAAAGAATCCACATTCTTATCTACTGTTATGGGGTCTTGGATTACAATCTCTTGTTCCCAGAAACCAAATTTTGAGACTATTGATATGGTCTTGGGGAAGGGTTTGGAAATATCAAGAAGGAGACAAGATCTGACTTGTAGATGCGTGAACTCAAATGGCAGCAGGTAATGCTTGACAAAAATGCTCATTTTATTCGACAATAACTCTACTAGATCTAAATCTCTGTATTCTAAAGGAAGTCCAGGAAAGGTAATCCAGAATGGGGCAAATTTACAATTTCTAATAGTTGATTGAAAGTTAGGGATCCACTTTAAAGTAAATAACCCATAGCCATTACAAAACCACTCTTTACACCTATGAACATAATCTCTATCCTCTTTAGATTCAAAGATAGTGATGAAATAAGATGATCCATTATCCATATAGAAGATCTCTTGAATCCCCATCCAAACATTTTTAGCCCATAACTCTAGATCTGAAGGAGAAGGGGAAGAGCCCCAGAACTTACCTATAAGCGTTCTCTCTTGATGATGGGAAATTTGTGTTTGAAGTATAACATATGGAAGTGTAACTTGAAAAATGCCTCTATTTTTTCCTCTGTTTTCAGAAGTTTTGGCCCCCTCTGAGTGCATCGACTCCTTTACCATGGGGAACTTTTGTGTCCACACGCTTGAAAAATTCAATTTCCCCTTCTTGATCCATCGAGGTCACCAATTTTGGGAGAAAATATTTTGGGTTGAAGGGTGCTCTACATTTTGATCGACGCTGAGAGCGATTAGCTTCATGAAGCGGAATGCAATTTGGCTCTGACAAAAATCTGGGGTTTTTAACCAGAATGTAGTTCGGCCATTTTATAAAAGAAGGAAGCTGCTGATATTTGAACCCTTCCCCATTCTTTGAGAGAAAATGAAGATCTTTCTCTGATCTCTAAATCCTTTATTAAGGAAATTTATGTCCTTCTGTGGATTTGCTGGAGTGTCAAAGGCTTCTACCTCACAAAAGTCAAAGACCGATTGTTTATCTCTACTTAACCTCAAAAGAGGCTCCTATATTCTGGGTTGATTTTGCCAAGCTCTGAATGAACCCCCATACTCAAGCCTCAGTCTGCCTCTTTGAGCATACTTGCTCTGACTAGGGTTTTGAAAAATCCTTCCTATCCATGGTGACCTGCTCATTGCAGACCCAATTCAATATAATTAATTAAGAGTTAATTTAACAACCATTATACCATTACAATGAAAAAATGTCTATTTTAATAACAATTCAAAAATTTCCCTTTTTTGGAATATTTATATAGAATTAGAAATTTCCCATTTTTGGTAATTTTTAAATCTAACCCCAAAATCATGAAATATTCTAAATAGCTAAAAAAATTATTTTGACACAAAATGCCAACTTTCTAAACTAATAAATATCATGAGTTCAAAAATAACTAAAACACAAACTTTCAAAAATCTCAAAAAAAAAAGCCCTTTTTGAAGCCCCAAATGAAGGAATCAAGCCTTGAAAAGTTGATCGAGTTGAGGTCCAACCGAACTAGGTTCAGTAAAAAATCCAAACAAATCCTCATGATACACCTCCTCGTATAATTTCAACCCAATCAGACAACCGAGTGAAAAGTTATGACCTCGAGAAGTCCCTGCATCAAGTAGCCACTTTTGCTGAATTTCCCATGGTCTTGGGCAACAAGGGGCTATCAAGATGGGATGGAAGATCTATGTTATGCATATTCTCACCAATTTCCTTTTGATTTTAAACTTTTACATTATGATTACCACATTCAAACACATAATGCTAATCTAAGACCTCCTTCTATCACATTCCCTGTTTGTTTGATTTTTTCTTATCACAACTTGCAACAATGTGTCCAATTTCGAAACACCCACAACATCTAAAAGAGATACCTTCATAACCAACAAGTTTAAACTCACTCCCATTTCCAAAATTTAAGAGTAAATCAATAGGAAAACCACTCTTGAAATCCACTTCAACCAAGATATGAGCATCTGTAGTATGCAAAAACCCTAAGGAGCTTTGATCTGCCCCCAAAATATTTCTCAAGGAATCTCTAGTAGCTTGAAACAAGAATCAAACCAAAATTGTAGAGGAAGTTTAGGGAGCCTTACCCATGTTGGGATTTTATCAAAGGATTTTGTTGAAGGATTGAAAGTTGGATACCAAGATTTCAATAGCAACATATACTTATCCTCCTAGCACCGTTGATACTCACATATGATTCTCTATTTGTCTCGTACTTCTTTAAAGACTACCACAAGAAAACCTCATGCACCAAGATAAATCTCAATATCCCTAGCTAAAATGGGGCTCTAGAACTCAGTGATCCACTTGTGCAGATCACCCAGACTCGACCAAAAGCCTTTAAATCTATCAATCAAATGCTGCTTAGAGAAATATTTTTTGTTATCTTTTACTTCATTTTCTATATTTGCACCTAAACAAATTATAAATTGTTCGGTAGTAGGTATGCCCTAGGAAAATCCCACACACACCTTATTTCTAAAATTACCCTTAATATCCTCTTCTCTTGAATGATTCCCCTCACACCAACATTTCTCATTCCCCTTATCTACACAAACCTATCCATCTCCCTTTGCACTCGCCCTGACTACATTTAGGTAAGGCCCATTAACATAGATTGCAACCATACCCTGTTTCACTTGTGGTTGTCTCCACCATTCCAGAATCCACCCCTCCAGTCAATGTCATATCCTTTAGCTTGAGCCTTTTCTGCCCAAAATGAGCCTCCCACACTATTATCACATTAAAAAAGAGGAGTAAGGCCGAAAGAGCTTTTGCCATCCTTACCTTCCCCCAATGCCTTTCCACTCTAGAATGCCTAAGAAAAATGTTCAACATGCCCAAGATGAAAAGTTTTATCATTGACAAGAGCACTCGAGGCATTTTGGAACAACTGCAAATCACTCCCACACATGACCTATGAAGAAACCCTAACCCCCAAAGAGACATGCAACGCCATATTCTTGTTCTCCAAATTAATATTACTTCTTTTGGAAAAACATGACCAATGGAAACTAGATTCACAACTAGATTTTAATTAATTCAAAAGATTTGTAGATAAGAAATAACAATTTTCAATTGATGATGTATCTTAAGATGGAGATTTTGGGTATTCATATACTACAAATAATTAGGGTCTACATTTTGTACACAATTTGATTAACTCAAATCCTTGCCAAGATCATACCTTTTCCTTCAAAAAAAAAATGATCTGATCAATTTTCATATTATTAAAGATAGGCCCATATATATTATAGAGGTTATTTAAGTTAGGTGTTAAATAAGAATAAAAAAATCCAAAATTTCTAACTTTCTTTAGGAATAAACAACGAACTAGCCTGATATCAAATGTTGAAATCATCTAGGAAGGAGACATGTTCAATTATGGTAATATATGGTTTAATGCTTTGTATTATTTTAGCGACTATATTCTCATAACCATTATTAAAACTATTTTTTTAATATGGTTATAAACAAATAGCTTGCACTTGGACTCTTACTTTCACTTTGCAAACCAAAAAACATTGTGAGCATTTCAAACAATAAATCTTTGTGTAAGTATTACCATTGCATGCATGATGCAATAAAATATTTTATAGAGATATTTATCATGAATTTTGTTGTTCAATTAATGTTATTTTCTTCCAATTTTATATTTTTTTTATTCTTGTACTTGTTGTAAACTTCACACTTCATATGAATTTGGAACATATGATTTACCAACAAACGCATGTTTGCAAATCCTTTTCTGAAGCATATCTTATAGTTGAGTTTTGAGTGTGGACATCCTAATAAAAACATATTTTACATTTTGGCCATGATGACATTTAACTTAGTGTAAAGAATATTAATAAAGGAGAAATTCTTGACATTATATTCCTTAAACTTAACTAGATATGTTAGATGCTTATTTATTTTGGAATCTCAACAAAATTATGATATTTTGGAAGTGTAATAGTTGTGTAAGAGGGTGACGAAGGAATCAAGAGGAAAGCTTTTCTCTCCTCGAGAGGAGTGAAATTTTCACAAAAGATTCTCTATAACCTTTTCACGCACATTACATTAAAAGAGGGGGGAGAATTCACTAGATCCAATCTCAATATGAAGAGATTCAATGCTAAGTGAATTGATAATAGATTTGGAAGGTAAAAGTAACCCCTCTTTTAGAATGTAAAAGGTTAAATTATGCGATTTAAGACTAAGTGTAAAAGAGACAAAGAAATGACTATAACTTGAGATAGGAATGCAGGATGAAGCTGTGCACTTGGAATTGGCAGTAAAATGTCGAGACGAAGCTCCCTTGCAAATTTGAGCGAAAGTTGTTGGGACCGTGTTGAAAATACACATGATCCTCCAAAAAATCTGTGCACCAAAAAGGGATTTTCTACCTTTGAGAATGGAGTCTAAATCTGCAAACACAGCTACGCACCTACAACCTACACACATAAAATAGAGGAAAAGGGGGTTGGGATTGGGGGTTTGCCTTCAGGTCAAACCCTAGTTTTGGAGTTAACCAAATGATGTAAAGTAGTACTTGCATGTAAATGTAAATGAAAGACTGAAATAGAATTCACCTCAAGGGAGGATGTAGTTGAAATGTAGATAGATTTGCTTGTGTGGAATTGAATGATGAAAGAGATCTCCTCTTCAATGGTTGAATCCTTGACTTGAATGCAACACTTAGCCTTGAAAGGAGACTTGAGAATGCTCAATGCTTGAAAGGAATGCTTGAATGTTTGAATGCTTGAATTCTTGATTTCACTTAGGATCGCAATTTCCTCATCATGTATCTATCTTCTTCAAATAGGAGAGAAGAATGCATCTTATATATCTACCAATTAGGGTTAATTAACTGATTTTTTGTCATAGGCCGACATAGGGAAACTTTTCCTGCTTCCAAAATGCAAATCCCAATGCAAAGTTTGAATGGTCGGGGCCCAAAATAGGGCAAGGACAAAGGCACCACGCCCTGTCCTAGGGGGATAGGGGTACCATGCCCCTTTCCTACCCTTATCTAGGACAAAAAGCAAGGTTTAGGTAGTGTAAGGTGCGAGAAAGTGCAGTTTTTGAGGATTGAGCAAGTCTCGGGTCTCCAATCAGGCTTAAGGATTTAATTCACCAATGTGAAGACCCAAATGTGGTTGAAAATTGCAAGGTCACAATTTTATGACGCTACATGTAGCCCCCACTTTAGCAGGAGTATAAGCGTACGCTAATACTTTTGGTAAAGTACAAGGAAACAAGATTGAAACAATTTCACCACGTCAAGGAGGAAAGATACACCAAGCCCCTAGTGGACTAAGGATCTTACGACATCAATTGACAAAGTAAAAGGGAATATCAAGAGAAAGAGAACCATGACTACAAGTAGCAAGGTTCCCCTTATTATGAGTTATGAAAAACAAAGGATACCAAAAATTACAAAGTAAAGCCAAGTTCACTAAGTAACTTTGAGTATCAGGAAGGAAAATATGATTGGAGTGTATGCCCCCATGTTAAAGCGATCGTGCATGCCTTATCGGGAGTGATTGATTTAAGGTAGGATACAACCAAGAGGGAAAGAGAGAGAACACATTATCGCAAGGATTTATCCTCCAAATCAAGGAATAAATCCAAGGATAATGAACACAAAACACAAAAGACAAGGTAGTTTTGCTTTCCTTGGGGTCAATATGTTGTATGATAACTCATGTATATCATATGTATATATGTGTATATAATATTCATCATTCCCAAAAGGAAGGAAACTAACTTGGAAGAAAGGGAATAAAAGATGTATTTTGAATCAACATGAAAGAGACCAAAATAAATCTCAATGCTTTGCATCCTCCTCAAGTAGACATAACTAGGGAACATAGAAGGATAGGGTGACACATAGAAGAATAACTACAAAATAGCAAGAAAAGAGAGAGGTAGAGGATCTACGGTGCTAATGTAGCTAGTCTAGCACGTCATCCACCTCCCGATCTTGGTGATCACTATTTCGGGAAGGCATGAAATACATTAGAGGAGTGACATCGAGCACAACAGATGGAGCTATCACAAGATCCAAACAAGGACTATGCTCATGTGATAAGTCACTTTGTTCGATTTAGGAGCTAGGATTAAAGCTTTTGAAGACTCTGCAGATAAATGTTTGTCCACATCAACATATTCATAGTCACTATTAGAAGTATCAGGAGTTGTATTTCCATCATGGATAACATTTACACCTATTTCTTCATCAAGATTTATAGAAAGAGGAGTGTGAACATGAATAGGGGTAAAAATATCACATGTTTTTTGAAACTTATGATCTGGAGATGTAGGTTCAACATATTGCTTAGGAGAAAAGGGAATCATGTCAACTTTTGTTGTTTTGGGAGATTGAATGTTTTGAGGCACAACTTCATGAGCTCGAGCATGATGCTTTTGTCGGCGGTCTCTCACACAACGATTTCATCGAGTCTTAGTAGAAGATTGAGAAGGATGAGGAATATTTATGAAATGAGGAATATTCTCATCTTTGGCAGTTGGAAGTTTAGGTTGAGGTCTTTTAGGTTGGACAAGAGGAGAGGCAAACCTCTTTTCTCTATAAGAGTAAGGAGGTGGAAATGCACCATATAAAGGAGGAATGCTAGGTGTAGGAAGGAGACCAAGTCCATCATAAGGAGGAGGTACAAGTCTAACCTTAGGAGGAATATTGTTGTTCTTCTTAGGAGAAGGCATAGTCTCATCCATAGGAATAGGTTGGGAATCTTCCTTAGGTGGAAGATTAGTTCTATTCGTCAAGGGAAGAACATCATCTTCAAGAAGGATGGGAATGCCAATTGTTGGAGTTCTAGTTTGGCTTAAGGATAGGATCATATATTTCTTCCACTTTTGATAAGATTTAAAGAGAGCATCGCTTCTTGGTGGAAGAGATTAGAATTGTTTAGGCCAAAATAAATCAATAGGAACACCTGGGCTTCTCTCGGCTGGTCAAAATAAGCTATGGTTAACAATTATGATTTCTCCATTATGGGGAAATTTCAAACACTTATAGATTGGAGAAGTAATAGCCTTCATGGAAGATAGCCAAGGATAGACCAAATTCACATGGAATTGCTCAGAGGAAGGAATGACAACAAAGTTGACATCCATAGTTTTAGTGTGAACCTCAAGTGGAAGTGTGATAGAACCAATGGTAGGACAAGATAATCCATCAAATAACTTAACAACCACACTAGTGTCATCATAGCTTGGTTTATGCAAGTGTAAAGTGAAAAGATACTCCTTAGTGATGATATTAACCATGCAAGAGGGATCAATAAGTACACTACGATAAGGCATTTCCTGAATCTTTGCAACTATGTGTAAAGGCCCATCAAGTGCTCTAATGGTCTCACTAGGGTCAAATGTGATACATAATTCCTGAGGTTTCCTTTGTTTCTCTACCATATTCACAAAATTTTGAACTATAGTAGTCACATCAGAAGGAGAGAAAGATGTATGTTTAGTCTCAATCACGTTAGAGTTATGAGAAGGTAAAGGGTAAGTAAAACTCTTAAGATTTTGATTAGGAAGGGCTACTGATTTGTTTCCCTTATCATTCACACTTGCCACAGATATAGTATTATTATCAATCAAATCTTGAATCTTACTTTTCAATGCAAAACATTTCTCAGTGTCATGACTAGGTTGACGATGAAATTGAGAAAAAGAATTATTATCAAAGTAAGGTGAGGCTGCCTGAGAAGGGTCAACTGGTTTTATGGGAGGAAGTTTAATAACATTTATTTGTAACAAATGAGACATAATGCTATTTAAAGATTCATTCAAAGGAGTAAATTGTCTTTCTCTTCTGAAAAGTTTAGAAATAGGAGGCACACTTGTTGTAGCATTCACATTGTTGTTGTTGATATTGTCAATGAATTTGATGAATCCTTTGCTTGGTTGGAACTTCACAAACGGTTGTTGAGCACTGTCACCCTTATCACTCGAAGCCATAGGAGTGGATTGCTCCAGTTGATAATTATGAAGTGTTGCGCACAACTGTAGAAAGGAAGCAAACTTTGAAAGGAGAAGTTTGTCTCTAATATATTTTTGCAAATTAGAAATGAAAATTCTTTGAATATCATTATCAGGCACTTGAAATGAAATTTGAGGACACAAATGCTTATATCTACCAATGAAATCAGTCACTTGTTCTTTAACACCTTGTTTACAATGCATTAAATTAGTCAAAGTGATTTTAGGACCTATTGTTTTTTGAAATTGTTGAGTAAAGCTAATTGTTGAAAATAAGTAATAGAATAGGAAGGTAAAGAGTAATACCATTGTAAAGCCTTATCTCTTAATGTTCTAGTAAATAATTTTGCAAACAATCTTTGATCATAAGAAAAGTCAGTACACAAAGTTTGGAATGTCTTGACATGTGTTAAAGGATCACCTTTTCCATTATAGAGTTCCAATTGAGGGACTTAAACATGTTTAGGAGGGACGACTCTAACAATATCAAGAGAAAGTGGGCTCACAACATCGAACATGGGCACACTAAACTTGGATTGACTCATAGAATCAATTTGTTGTTGTAATGATGACATAGTTTGAGCAAGCTTATTAATGGTTGCTTCAGTTGAAGAATTAATATTAGACATGTTTGATTGGGAAGGTGGTGTGATGTTGTTGAAAGAAGGAATTGATTGAGAATAAGGTGGAGGAGCACTATGGTAAGTAGGCATAGGAGATGATTGAGTAGGAAATAGGATACTAAAAGGAGGAATATAATGATTGGATGAATTGCCCCCGTGGGTCACATTATTGGGTGAGAGGCAAGGGGAATGCTTATTGAAGGCATGGGTAAGGATGAAGGGCTTATTGAAGAAGAGGGATTGCCCCCATGACTAATGGTTGTAGGTATGACATTTTGAGTTGATGTAGTCATGATATTTGAAGTGAAAGTAGGAATACTAGCCACCAGAGTGGTCAAAGGAATATAATGATTGATTTATGTAGAAGATTGTGAATAACCTAAGTTCTCAGCACAACTCTTTATAGGCATGACATTAGAATCAACAATATGAGCAATGCCACACAATATATCAAATCCATTCTTATCACTTTGAATCATGTGCTTTAGACCTTCAATTAATGAAAGAGATTCACTATTAGGGTATTCTTGGGACATCCGTTGTTGAAAGTTGTCTTATTGATTATCGAATTTTGAAAGTTGATCAATAGATACTCTAGTCAAAGATTCTTCTTCATCATTGGAATCATCAATTGGGTAAATGGAGGTGTTATTAGGATAGGAAGAATTAGCATTATCCTCATTGAAGAAGTCACCCAAATTAGGCTCCATCTCCTTGGTAATTAAACCTTGGGAAGCCTTAATTCTAATGCTTCGTCTAACGAGGATAGTGTAGGTAGGACTAATAGTGGTAAAACCCATACACTAGAGGGAAAATTTGAATTTGAAATTTGAATTTTGGGAACAAAGTTTGCAAAATTGAATAATGCAAAATTCAAGGAAATTATGATTACACAATTTGAACTTTGTTGAAAGGAGGAATGACACAATTTCCAAAATAATTTAAGAAATTGAGATTTAAAATTAGGGCCAATGGAATACCACTTAATTTCAAAATTAAATTTGTTAAAATTTGAATTTTTAAAATCAGGGCAGATTATAATTAACCACTTAATTTAAAAATTTTCCTTGAAAGTTGTGATATTGAAATTGGGAAGTATTTTTTATTTTAGAGAGAAAAAAATTTGAGAAAATCAGCCAATTTTTTGGATTTGAACAGTTAAATATAGTCATAACAGTCTCCCAAAATTTCAGGAAAAAAGCTAGGGATTGTGTTGAAAGTGCACACGGTCCTCCCAACTTTTTCAGAAATTTTCAGGGATGAAAGTTACGACGATTTTAAAGCTAACCCCCCAAAATTGGTTGATTTTACGGAATTTAGATAGGCAAAATTAAGTTTTGAATGTGAAAATAGGACCCTATTAGGGTTTTGAAAAAGATAAGAAATTGAATTGCAAATTTGAAAAAGGTCAAACCAAATGGACAAGGCCACCTTAAATTATGTTTAGAAAACTGAAATTGATTGAAATTTGCACAAAATCCAATTAATTTTGAAAATTAGGGTTTCAGGACCTAACCACTTAATTTTAAACTTTTGAATTTTGAAAAAGGGAGGGAAATTGAAAATTTGAATTTTAGACAAGAAGACAAATCTGAAAACAATCCTAAATCTGAAAACTAAATGTGAATTCAATTTTTGCACAAGTTCAAATTGATTTTTGAAAATTAGGGTTTTGACAACTAACCACTTAATTTTGTAAATTTGAATTTGCAAATTGAACAAGACAATGATGAAATTGATTTTTTCAAGCAAAGAAATTTTCAGATCTAAAACAATAGATATCAATTTTTTAAAAACTAGGGTTTTGATAGAATTAACCACTAAGTTTTGTAATTTTGCACTAAAATTAAACTTGTAAATGAAAAATATGCAATGATTTTTAATGTCAAGCATGTAAGACGTCGGGTTCACCAAAATGTAATGGTTGTGAAAGAGGGTGATTAAGGAATCAAGAGGAAAACTTTTCTCTCCTCAAGTGAAGGAGTGAAAGTTTCACAAAAGATTCTCGATAACCTTTTCATGCACATTACATTAAAAGAGGGGGGATAATTCACTAGATTGAATGCTAAGTGAATTGACAATGGAATTGGAAGGTAAAAGTAACCCCTCTTTTAGAATGTAAAAGGTTGAATTATGCGATTTAAGACTAAGTGTAAAAGAGACAAAGAAATGACTATAAATTGAAATAGGAATGCGGGATGAAGCTATACACTTGGAATTGGTAGTAAAATGTTGACAAGAAGCTCCCCTGCAAATTTGAGCGAAAGTTGTCAGGATTGTGTTGAAAGTGCACACGGTCCTCCGAAAAATCCGTGTGCCAAAAAGGGTTTTTCTACCTTTAAGAATAGAGTCTAAATTTGCAAACACAACTGAGCACCTACAACCTACACATAGAAAAGAGAGGAAAAGGGGGTTGGGATTGGGGGTTTGCCTTTAGGTCAAACCCCAGTTTTGGAATTAACCAAATGATGTAAAGTAGTACTTGCAAGTAAATGCAAATGAAAGACTGAAATATAATTCACCTCAAGGGAGGATGCAATTGAAATGTAGATAGAGTTTCTTGCATCAAATTGAATGATGAAAGAGATCTCCTCTTCAATGGTTGAATCCTTGACTTGAATTCAACGCCTAGCCTTGAAAGGAGACTTGAGAATTCTCAATGCTTGAAAGGAATGCTTGATTTCACTTAGGATCGCAATTTCCTCTTCATGTATCTATCTTCTTCAAATAGGATAGAAGAATGCATCTTATATATCCGCCAATTAGGGTTAATTGACTGATTTTTTGTCATAGGCCGACATAGGGAAACTTTTCCCACTTCCAAAATGCAAAGCCCAATGCAAAGTTTGAATGGTCGGGGCCCAAAATAGGGCAAGGACAAGGGTACCATGCCCCTATCCTAGGAGGACATGGGAGCCATGCCCTTGTCCTAGGGGGGACAGGGGCACTATGCCCCTTTCCTACCCTTATCCAGGACAAAAAGCAGGGTTTAGGTAGTGCGAGGTGCGAGAAAGTGCAGTTTTTGGGGATTGAGCAAGTCTAGGGTCTCTAATCAGGCTTAGGGATTCGATTTGCCAATGTGAAGACCCAAACGTGGTTGAAAATTGCAAGGTCGTAATTTTATGACGTTACAGGAAGAAACATAAATTGAGCAAAAAACACATTTTCATTGAACATGCAATACAATTAAACAAGAAGTGAGTTAAAATCTATATTCTCATTTTGTTTTATATCAAAAATGTTTTGAATCCTTCAAAGACAACCATCTAAAGAAAAAATAATTCCTTGCTACTTCGTAATTCTTATCTACCATTATCATCTACCTACATTTGACTACATTATTTGCTTACTATCATTTCTAAATACTCTACATATTTACTTCCTTTATAATATTTTATTTGAAAATAAATATTATTGGATGGATAGTAAAATTCCTTATTTAGAATCCAATAGACTTGAAACTTGTGACTTTACTTTTTCTAATGTATTATTAGTTCCCTTAATTTCAAAATACATTCATGTTGTTCACAAACAATACTTGTTATCCTGAACAACTAAATCAACTTAACAAAATTTTGCTCTAAGTAATACATAAAGACGAAAAATTACAATTGGAAGAAAAATTTACACTACTCACTTTTTATTAGAAATCTAAAACGACAAGTACTTGCCACTATGTGACACTTGTTTAAATTGTAATTTTAACTAAGTATATTTGAGGTGAAGCTAGACATTTCTTGCACCAATTTCAAATTTTTTATGCCATTTATCAAATTTCTAGAGTTTTTAGATTCATGTCAATTAATTTTTTCATTTGTTGAATGAAATGTGATAAATAGTATAATACATGGGACTAGTAGCATCCCTAAATTTTGGAGTTTAAATGTCTAAGCTTAAGTTGCACTATCAAATTCATGTGAATACGTACTTTAAAATAGTCCTAAACAATCTTAGCAACCCCACCAACATTTTTTTAAATGTCCCCCTTCATAAAACTGCATCCTTACATAGTACAAATAATAATTAGCACTAGTGTAATGGCCATGTTAATTGTAATTTATATTATTAACATATTACAACCAAAAAGTGGAGAGGTGTGTTAAAAGATGTATTGTTTAATTTATTAATTATATACATAAAATAATATTGTTAATTTGGTGCTGTTTGTTTTGTTGTTCTATTGTTTTTGTTAGCACTTTGCAAGATTCATCTCCTTTTTTTGGCGATCATGTTTTATAGTCTTTCTTATTTTTGTTGTTGAACCTACTATGTAATAGGGTTGTGAACCTTGCTTTCCATTTACCTAATCAAATATATTTATAAATTAATAGTAATAAAATCAAAATATGTATCTTGTTGATTAGAAACAAAGGTGAAATGTATTATGTGATTTACAATCTTACTATATAAGGAATATAGTCTATGAATAGATAAATTAAACATACACCATGTCTGTATTATATAGTAGTGTATAGTCATTTGAAGGATTTTTTTGTAATATTTGTGTATTTGTTTAGATTCAACCATCATTAAACTTTATTGGCTTTATTAGATATTTGAGGTTTTTGATGACAATTGTAGTTTGCAATACTTTGTAATTATTTCTAATTTTTATGCATTCAAGTAAGATGCCTTTCGACTGAAATCGTAAACATGTAGTTAATTTTCTTATAAAGTGATAATGTGAACATTAGAAAGTTATGTTAATATAAGTTGCACAAATAAAGTAAAATATCTATAATTTAGATGAAAATAAAAAATCTCTCTTTTTGTATTGGTTTTTGATTTGCAAATATCTAGCTATACATCAAAAAAGGTGATATGCCCTTGATCCAATAACTATATTGAGACACGTGTAGCCAAATTGTATATTCTCTAGTCATTTAATTAGTCTTGTTTATGTAATCAAGTTAGCCTAATTTATTTAGCTAGGTCTACAAGTTGACTTAGGTGATATTCAAGGCATGAGTAGGGTATATATAGGAGTTAGTGAGTGTTATTTGATTTGCATTGATAGATATAGTTATCTCTATTTGATTGGAGATGTCCACATCTTGGTTGGCCATGAAGGAATCTTAGAGGTTTTGGTTGAGGTGTCAATTTTTGAATTTTCAATTTTGCTATGTGATCCTTATTTGAGAGAATGTTTGGTGTTGTGTCATGGTAGATTCTTGAATGTGCATGTTTTGACACAATACAAGTGCTTCTAGGAGAACGATATGTTCATTAGGGAACATGGTCTTATTTTGAGATGTTATTGGGATTTATTATTGGTTTGTAATGGACTTTATTTTTTTCTTTTTCTAGTTTATATTATTGCATCCTTGTTGGTTAAATGAGATACAATTTTTTTTTTATCAACGAGATTTAATGGTTGGGTGTTGCTAAGTTTTTTAGTTTGGTTTGCGAAAGAGATGTGACTTAACATGACTTAACCCTTCAAGGTTTTGGTAGAAGCACATGTTATGTGATATAATTATAATTTCCCTTTTTTTTTGTTGTTTCATATTACTTTCTAGAGCTCCATATTCACATGGTTTAGTGGGATGTACTTGGGAAAGTTTATTAGAAATGTGGACACAAAAGCTGGAAATAATTCAATCCAAAATAGTATGTGTTTCTCTATATTCATTCAATTCATTTAAATACATACATACATACATACATACATACATACATACATACATACATACATACACACATATACACACATATACATATATATGTATGTAGATATATGTATATATATGTATACATATGTGAAGCAAGGGAAAATCAAAGTGAGGGTCAATCCATAAAACATTCAAATACATCAAAAATAAGATAAAATACCATTATACCTTCACAAACCTTCACTTGTTCCTTGGATTGAGCCTTTCATGAAGTGGAATGCGCCCAAATGCTCCACTTGATTGGATTGTCTCCAAGATTGGATGTGGGTTTCTCTCCAAGATGCACAACAAGGATAAATGGGATGGAATTATGGATGCTTGAGTGATGGATATGGATTCTAGGTGGGGATTTGACTATAGTGAGGATGCTTTTTTGATGGATTTATAGAGCTATGTGGACAACATGCAAGTACTTGACTTGGAGATGGAAAATGAAGGGGAGGAGACCCCAATTTATAGAGTTGAGGGAGGATGAATGGACGATTGAGATTGAAGATGAATCAAGGGTGGAGATTGAAGGAAAGGGGAGCACATGGATTGAGAGGACATGAGGTGACAAGTGTGAAGACCAAGAGATTTTCCATAAAGGAATTTCTTGTCTCCACACTCCACAATGTACATGGGGAAGATATACCCAAGTACATAGGGGAGACAAAAAGGAATTAAAAATTCCTTGGGGAATGAAGAGGGAATTAAAAATTCCTAAAATATTGGATGCATGGGGGGATGAGACAAGAAAAGGAATTTAAAATTCCTTGGGAAGGTGAAAGACATGGGAGAATGTGAGATTTATAAATCCTTTAAATGACCCAATTGGGTGCATTTAAGGTGGAAGGTGAGGAGGGGACAAGTGGATTTAGCCATTTATGTCTATGAGTTGACTTGGTGGCTAATCATGGGGATTAGCCACTAGCAAATGATTAAGGAGGATTAGGTGAGATACTGAGGGATTAGAAGACAAGTGGGATTTTTAGGAAGATTTGACAAGAGGAGAGAGAATGAGTGGGGGAATTTAAAATTGAAGAATAATGTTAAGCATGATTATGAGAGATTCTAGAAGAATTAATTAGGCTAATGAGAGTTAAAGAAAGTGATTTGTAGGAACCACTTGATTTAGCTAATTAATTTAGATTAATTAACTAAGGGAATTTTAGAAGAAATAAATAATTAGATAACTTTAGAAGAACAGGGAATAATTGATTTATTAAATAAATCAATTATGTGAACTATAGTGACAGGATCAATTAAATTAAATTTAATTAATGCTGAGAAGAATAAAGACAAACATAATTAAATAAATTAATTATGTAGAAAGGATAAAATTAATTAATTGTTTAATTTAATTAATTTTGGACATTTACATTTTTCCCCTCTTTTACATAGCGGCAAAATTGGCGGTGGGTAAAAGAATGCCCCAGCATGAAAATGCGGGTGGTATATGCCCCCTCGAGAATTTAACCGGGAATTTTTGAAAATTTTTGGGAAAATTCTCGAAAACAAGAAAGAATGACAGATAAGAGAAGAAAAATGAAAAAGATGACGAAGTGAAGAAAGTGGCAGAAACATGAGGAAAGGTGAGGAAGAGGGCCATAGGGGACCCCATATAAGGCCCATGGGGCCCAACAAAAGGGTCATTATCATATACACTTATTGGATAATAGAGAGCATAGAGCTCTTGGAGAGAGAGATGGCACACATTCCCATTCATGAGCACCACGCAGAGAGGGTTCGATGACATGAGAGACCTAGTCACTATGGCCCACCAGTACGTACCCTGGACCCACTATGTGTTTTAGTAGATTAGGGTAAACTTTTAGGGCTAGAAATAGGTTTTAAAGGGTAGCGCGATAGAGGCGTTGATCGTCATTTCAATGCCATTGCCCTAGGTTAGTGCATGTACTTACGTGCAGCGCAAGCGCACGTGAGGTAGGGGAAAAGAAAGGGAACCAGGGCAAGCACACATGGTTAGTGTGTGCACCCACATTGGTCAGCGCGAGGGAGGGGTCAAAAGGGTCAAAGGGGTGGAGGTCTATAGACCAACACCTCCGTCTGTGGTGCAACACATGCACCACAGTTTTAGTGCATGCGCGTGATTGATTCAACGCATACACTTGGTAAGTAGAGTTGGGAAAATGAAATGTGGAATGGAGATTAAAGAGGGTCAACGAGGCACATGGACACCCCAGGGGTAGATTATAGGCTAGAATTGGCTAGAATAAAAGAGGGTTAGGCTAATAAAGTGGTTTAACCAGGTGCAGGAGGATCTAGGACCACTCCCATTATGTGAGTACAGGTCGGTGACCATGAGGCTATACAGGTAGTTGCAAGCGGATGAGCAGGATATATTGAGCATAATCGGCTTGGGTTTCGTCGGTCGATAGTTGAGGATTAGGGTGCATTTAGCTATGATGATTACATTAGTGGAGCGATAGGATAGCAGGACTTGTACCTTTCATCTGACTACATGAGAGGCTACCATCACACTATTAGACGTCTGGAGGATCTTGAAGATCCTAATTCATGATGTTATTCTTGAGTACCTACTCGATGCAACATAGTACTACCTTCATCAGGTGTGTGAGTATGATAGATTGCCAATGGATGGGACAGGATTGCATCTTGGGTATTCGATGCAGATCAGGCACATTCCACACCTAGTGCTCATTATTTGTGGATTGATCAGTGGACGAGTGATGCCAGATCTAAGTAGACATCATTTCCCGATAGCGTGGAGCCGATGTGTGTACTACATGATACATGATTGTATGGAGTATGTGTGGGGAAAGACTATGTTGGGGAAGTTGTACCACAACATGTATTTAATTATGTATTGAGAGTATCATGGTCTTTCTACAAGAGTGACTCTTTTGCATATATGGGTCTGGGAGCAAATCGTAGTGACACGAACAATGGGGATTCAAGACAGACGGTGAAGGTTCCCATATGTGGATTGATACAGGGGACTGCTTCACTATACCAGTCTTGGGGAGATATGGTTTTGGAGGAGGGTCTTTGATGAGCTGATGTTCTTCATGTGGAGGCCCTTTTTAGGTTGCTAGAGATGGAGAGGGGATTGGTAGCTATACTGGGCACAACCCAAGATGTGGTTATTCAGCCATTCAGTACATGATATTGAGCACTATGTGCCACATCGGGGGGCCTGATAGTTTGGGGATATCTAGGATATAATGAAGGCAGAGCAGTTATATCCGAGGATCACTCGCGAGATTGAGACATGAGGGGAGGCTATTAGCCCTTTGGAGGTTCGTGTGACTGATGCATGCAAGGGTTGCTGGGAGGCTTAGTTTCTAGTCCGACTTACTATTCTCAAAGTTTTGGAGGAGGATGAGCTACAACCGTTGAATGATGAGTCCGTAGGGGGGGGAGGATGAAGGTCTTGCAGACAGGGAAATATCAGCAGGGGGAGGGGATGGAGGATAGGGTTAGAGGAGAGGAGGGAGTCAGCAGAGGAGGCGAGGGGGACAAAAGGCCCAGGTCCAACCACCAGCCGCACAAGTTGGGCTGATTGGGGGAGAGGGAGAGGGAGGGGACAAATAACAATCAATGGACATCCTAGGCATATAGGTGCAGGGTGAGGGAGTACTCGTACAGGTACAAGGGGCAACAAAGGAGAGGGTGTCGAGGGATGAGTATGACGGATTTGTACGGGAAAGGGATGGTGCTTAGGCTAGGGCTAGGAGCTTGGAGGATGATTTACAGGGACTGGATGCTGCCAGGGAGAGGTACAAGAGAGTAGAGGAGGATATACAAGTGGAGAGGGAAAGGGAAAAAAACCTACGGTTAGAGGTCACACGACTGAGGTGGGAGGCAGATGACCTTGTGGAGAGCTTGGAGGCAACTCGGGAAGAGGTGGTATCCTTGAGGGAGGAGAGGGATGATACATACCGACTGCTAGAGGAGTCCAGGAGTGGGGGAGCCATTGGGCAACTGAGGACAAAGATGAAGAGAGTAGATGGGGAGATGGATGTGCTTGAAGCATGACTTAGCAGAGTAGAGGTAGATGTAGGGAGGTTGCAGGCAGAGCGGAATGCAACCCGTCAACTTTTGGAGCCTACTGGTTTTGCATAGGCGTATGCAGACCTCACTAGCTAGTAGTGACGAGCAGAGAGTTTGGGTCAGGAGGCAATATTATAGGGGTCTATATCATGGGGCAGTGCCAACAGATCAGAGAGATGCATCCTATACTGATATGGGGTGATCTTAAGGGACTTAGAGTCAGCATCCGACCTAGAGCCAGGAGCCAGGAGGATCAATGGGTATGAGGCCACCTAGAGGGGGTGCCGAGCCATCTGGAGGCACATTTGGGAGAGGGGATGAAGATGAGGAGACAGAGAGTTTGGGCTAGCCTTGCTATATGTGACATTGTATTTTATTCCTTTGGGGATTTATATCATTGTACCATGATTGACACATTCACTAATTTTTGAGATATATATGAGATATGATTTTTGGCGGCGTATATGCATGTATGGACTTTATTATGGACTTTGATTATTATTTTATTATTGGATGATGATGTTATGATTATTGATGCATGTGATGGATATTGTCTGACTTTTTATGATGTAGTATGGATGCATATGCATATGTTATATGGTATGTAATGTTGCTGACATGTTTGTGGATGCAGGATGCATGTGGATTATTTTATATGTATGCATATGTTGTCTAACATGTTTGTGGATGCTTATGCATATGTTATATGATATGTAATGTTGCTAACATGATTGTGGATGTAGGATGCATGTGGATGATATGCATGTTTTTTGGATTTTTTATGTGATGAGATTTGATGAGGATATCCCTGAGGCTGCACCTTTTAAGACCAAACTCATAATCTGTAATGAAAAAACAAATCCTAACCTGAAACGTCTAATAATCTCATTGCAAATTAATATGGAATAACATTACTTTCTGCATTTAATTTGACACACTGATCAAATATTTTCTTAATGATTTGATCTGGACTTGTTGATTTTTCCATTACATCTGATTCGCTTGGCTCATATACCATGGATTTGATAGCGGATGTGACCTGGTACAACAGTTGTGAACTTTACTTTTTTAGGCTGTTAAATTTCTTGTCATTTGTAAAGTGTCCCAAAATGAATGATGTGTTGGATAAAATGATGTGATCATTAATGCTATATGAGATACTAATGTTTGAATGGGCTTTAATTAACCTTACATTATTATGAACCTACAATGTGTGATTATGAATGACAGATACATTTTGATAGATAGTCCAGATTGTATGTACTAGTTTACATGTTTTCTACTAAATGAGCAAAATGATTATGATGGCAACTAATGATTATGCAACTTAAATGAACAAATGCAATTAATGTTGAATGATAATCCATATTGAAGTGATTTTTTTTTTGGAATGTGACAACCATAGTACAACAACATAAAAGAAATTAAGAAAATGAATAAATTGAGGTCTCCAAAATGCATAATGATAGGATAACATATAGATGAGTGGTTGGAAGTGATCTGTTCTACAAAATGTGGAGAGAAAACCTAGTTTTGATTTTAACAAGGATAGTCTACACCACTGATTATAGGAACCAAGATGTTATGAGAAATCCTAGGCACGAATTGACTCTCAAACAAACAAGAATCTCTAGTACGCAACCGTATAAACACCATATAGATGTAGGTACAGGGCTGCAGGTTCGTATGAGAGAGACCTTCAAACATGCCATACCACAAAACATGCCCCTATATGCCCCTTTCCATAACATACCAAGATATAGATTGATCTTGGCAGCTGTGGGTAGGAATAGTCATAGGACAAAGTGATGAAAATCAAAGCAAACATACCAAATCATCCAAACAAAATGCATAAGGCCAACTGACATCTCTTACCAAGAGTAGGACTTAGGATTTGTGAATATACTGCTAGATAGGGGAATGACACATCCAGATGGGCAGGAGTGACTGATGGGTTTGAACAGGCAATAAAGAAGATGACATGGAAACATGAGTGCATATGTAATACTTGACTGTTGAGACTTGATGGAGTACATGTGGATGAATGTTTGAATAATGCACAAGTCAAGAAGAAGCCTAATCTCAAGAATGGGAATTAAGATCAGTTTACTGGGATGGAAGCTCAGTTGGATGGGATGAAAGCTTAGTTGGGTGGGATGAAAGCTCAGTTTGATGGGATGAAAGTTCAGTTTGATGGGATGATTCTTATTCATGATTCGGGCAAAGACTCATCATCATATGTTGGGGGAAAATGGATAATCGGCCTATTGAGGATAGTTTAGTGGGAGAAATGGGTAGGGATATTTCTAAGGATACTAAAATGAATTGTGGCATTTGTGGAGGTGGTCAGGAGTACCTTGTTCCTTTTCCTTTGTTGGGAGGTGGATGACAGGGTCATTAGATCAATTTTCTTGATAGAATGAAGGAGACAACCAACAACAGGCAGGGTAATGGATGTCATGGGAGAAGGTTTATGCAATGATGTGGATTAAAGAATGAAGGAAACAAGCAACTATAGGTAAGCAGGTGGAATGTGGAGAAGTATTCATGTCACATCAGAGCATATTGACACAACGAATCTTCCTGCTTGAGTCATGTCAATTAATTTCACACACTTTGATTGATTGTCTCCATGTATATCAATTCACCAACTTCAATTTAGATCACAAGGCGACTTTCCTGCACAAAATGGTCATTTAAATAGGCTTGTACAATCCTTCCCATTAGCAAGGGGCAGAGAAATGCAAAAGAAGTTAGAATATTTGACTTAAAGAATATTAATATCGGGTGGGTAGGCAGGGAAGATAGAGTCTGACCTGATAGATGATGTATCTAGATTATTTACCTTGACGCCTGTGAATAGGTTTTCACCAAGGTACTTTCCCATAGCACAATAAAGTGGTTTTCATTGATGGACGAATTGATTTTTCTTTGCTTTTTTTCTTTTTTCATTTTTTTTTCTATTTTTCTTGATTTTTTTATTTTTTTGTATTTTTGTATTTTTGTATTTTTTTTTGTATTTTTTGACAATTGATGACCTTCTGAGGACTAGGCATACAATCTCTTTAGGTGTATGATGTTCATAGGCTCATCCAAAGGATCTCCTTTGGGAGTAGCCAATCAATATGCCACTGATCCATATTTTGCTGTGATCATATAAGGTCCAAGCCAATTAGGCTCAAACTTGCCTTTCTTTTCTCTTTCTTGAATATTTATTCGATTTCCATGAGGACAAGATCACCAACTTCAAATTCCCAGGTTTTGACCTTCTTGTTGTAGCTCAAACATAGGCGATTTCGATATACCCAGAGATGGTTTAAGGCCTTGAGGCATATTTCATCCAATAATTCTAGCTCTTGTAGCTTGACAACTCTATATTCATCATTAGGGAGGATATTCTATAGGGACACCCTTAGGGAGGGGATCTTGATCTCAAGAGGGAGGACAACTTTGGGGCCAAAGATAAAAGAATATGGAGTGGCACCCATGGGCATGTGGATAGAGGTGCGATAAGCCCACAAAGTGGGATGGAGTTGGAGGTGCAAATCACGACCAACTTCATTGACTGTCTTTTTAAGGATTTTGATTAAGGTTTTATTGGAAGCCTCATCTTTACCGTTTCCTTCTAGGTAATAGGGGGTGAAGCATTGCTGGATATCAAACTTCTAATAGATTTCTTTAACATCCTGATTCTTGAAGGGGGTCTCCCCTTATCCATGATGATAACTTTGGGGATTCCATATTGACAAATTAAATAATTCAAAATGAATTTAGAGATCTTCTTTCCAATGGTGAAGGTAAGAGGGATGGCCTCCACCCACTTGGTGAAGTATTTAGTGGCGGTGATGATGAATTTGTGATCGTTGGAGGATGCGGGGTGGATTTTACCAATGAGATCGAGCCTCCATTGTGAGAAGGGATAAGGTGTGATAAAATGCTATAGATCTTGTGATGGAGCACGAATCTTGTCACCATGCTTCTAACAATAGATACATTTCTTCACATAATTATATGCATCTTCTTCCATTGTAGGCCAGTAGTATCCCGTTCATAAGATCTTTTTAGCCAAAGTGAGACCACTCGAGTATGCCCCACAGATACCCTCATGCACTTCACGTAGTGCCCATTCAACCTCTTGTTTGTCTAGACACCTTAAGAGGGAACCATCAAAATGCCTTCTGAATAGGGTGTCTCCAAGGATGGTGTAATGAGCACAGCGATAGATAAAGCTTTGTTGTTGGGTTTTGGTGAGGTATGGAGGGATGGTGTTGTCTCTTAGGTAGGAAGGTCTCCTGATACCAAGGGGATTCAGGACCAATGAGTACACACACCATTTTGGACTCAGGTAGATCATATGCTGATATGAAGAGTTCCTTGACCAAACACTCACATTTCTGATTGTGTGCCCGCATCTGAAGGAGAGAACCAATAGTGGCCATTGCATCTATAACTCTATTATTTGTGTGTTGGATCTGATCAAACTTGATTGATGTAAAGTGTTGCTTGAGGTCCTCAACCATACTACGATAAGGAAGAGGCTTGTCATCTTTTGTTTGATACTCATTGTTGACTTGTTTAATGTCAAGTTGGGAATCACCATAAACATGTAATGCCAATATCTTCCATTGGATAGCCAAGCAGAGTCCAGTGATTAGTGCTTTTTATTATACAATGTTGTTGGTGCATGCAAAGGCTATCTTGTATGATTTAGGGATGCAATCTCCTTGAGGTGTGATGAACAATATGCCTACCCCTGATCCGTTTTTCATGCAAGAACCATCAAAATACAACTGCCATGTGGAAGAGATAGTGACAGTCATTATGGATTCATCTGGGAATTATGTGAGGATAGGGTGATCACCTTGAAGTGAAGCATCTGCCCGTTGATATGCTATCACTTGTCCTTAATTTTCTTTAATATCTACATACTCAATGTCGAACTCACTTAGTAACATGACCCATTTAGCAGTTCTCCCTATGAGAGCAACTTTTGATAAGAGATACTTGAGAGGGTCAATCTTAGCAATCAATTTGGTTTTGTTGTTAAGTATGTAATGCCAGAGTTTTTGTGTGCTGAAGGCAAGTGCCAAGCATGCTCTTTCAATAGGGGTATAATTGATCTCATACCCTACTAATGTGCGACTGATATAATATATGGTGTACTCTTTTCCCTGATTATCTATCTATGCCAATAATGCCCCCAGTGCCACTGCAGTTGCTGATATGTACAAAAGGAGCGACTATCCTAGAATAGGAGGCATAGGTATGGGAGGTGATGCGAGGTATTCTTTGAGTTTCTCAAATGAATTTTGACACAGGAAGACCCATTTGAATTTGGTGTCCTTGCGTAGTAAGTGTGAAAATGGGTGACATTTATCTACGAGCTGTGAGATGAAGTGTCTGATGGATTGGATCTTTCCTTGAAGGATACATAGTTGTCTAAGAGTCTTTAGGGGTGTCATTTCCATGATAGCTTTCACCTTTGCAGGATCAACTTCTATGCCTCTGCAGGAAACAATGAAACCCAATAGTTTCCCAGATGTAACACCAAAGACACACTTCTTCGGATCTAGGCGCAACTTATATTTTTCCAATCTCTCAAAGATCTGCCTTAGGATAGGGATATGCTCATCTCTTGCCATTGATTTTTTGAGGAGATCGTCTACATAATCTTCCATGATCTTATGCAAGAGGTCATAAAAGATTGTTGTCATTGCTCACTGATATGTTGCTCTAGTGTTCTTGAGACCAAAAGGCATGACTTGATAACAAAGGTACCCCATAGCATTGTAAATGCTGTTTTGTGTTGGTTCTCTTCTACTATCCCAATCTAATTGTATCCAGAAAATCCATCCATAAGTGACTGCATTTCATGTCCTGCTGTGAGGTCTACGATCATGTCTATGTTGGGATGAGAGAAATCATCCTTGGGGCATGCTTTATTCAAATCTCTAAAATCTGTGCAAATGCGGATGCCCCCAGTATCTTTTCCAATAGGGACAATGTTGGACACCCACTCAAGATAATCTATTGGTTTCTTGAATCCAAAATCCAACATCTTTTGAAGTTATTCTTTGACAAGGAGTGCAATATGTGGATGCATCTTGTGTAATTTATGGTTTACAGGTTTGGCATTTGGGAGGACAATAAGGTTGTAGAATTCTAAGTATGGATCAAGGCCTGACATGTCAGCATATGACTAGGCAAAGTTGATCTATGTTTCTAATAGAAAATTGACGAAGTTCTATTTCTCTTGATCTGACAGGGACTTAGCAATGAGCACTTTCTTTGGGGTATCTTCAGTGCCCGCATTGATAGTGTTTGTTTCCTCTATAAGTAGAGTTGACCTATCTTGTTGGGGGGGAAACAATGGTAGGGAGGTCAAGTCCCTCATCCTCAAGTGCATGATCTAGGTTTTCACTTGAAGATACATCCTTTATTTTTACTTTTTCCTCATCCAAAGGTGCCTTAGGGAGGTTTTCACCTAAGGAATCATAATTTTTCTTTTTATTATATTTTTTGCGACTAAGGGCATTGACATGACTACCAAAGTATCCGTTCTCATATAGTTGGATCCCATCAACTCTATTGCAGTCTTCCAAATTACACATAGTCAGGAGAGTCATGAGAGCATTATCATCGACACATATGTCCAAAGCAGATTTTTCTCATTAGTCTTAGTCTATAAGATTGGGGTGGACAAGTTGCAACTCACAGGGGTGATGGTGTTGATATGGGTGTCAATGAAGATGTCATCTTCGTATTCAAAAGGCATTTCATGAAAATACTCTCCATCAGAGTCTTCGACATCCAAGGAGGGAATTGAAGGGGTATCAACGACAATGATCTTAGGTGTTGGAGTGTAACCCAATCCCCTGTTATAATTGTATGAGATGGTAATTATTGGTGCTTTGATTCCTTTTTCTTTCGGCCCCAGGGTATGTCCCTTATAGGCCATCTTATCCACTATGGTTGATTCTTTTGGATACATCTTCTTGGGGATCTTTTCAGGTTCTTCATCCTCTTCATAATACAACCTAGAGGAAATGTCTGTCTCAAGACTCTCTTCATCAAGTGAGCCCCGCTACTTGAAGGTGGTATCTTTGCATTACATAGCGGGTTTCTGATCTTTTTTTATTTCTTTGGGCTTGCCAAATGACTTGGGAGATAAGGGGAGTTTTCCCACAAGTAGGACATCCTCCAGTTTGTACTCTCCACAACCATTGTCTATGATCTTGACCTTAGGTTTTGTTTAAGATGAGGTGGAGGCAAATTTAGATGCGTCAGATGGAGGAGGTGGAGTGGGTCAGTTTAACAGGCACTGGTATGGATATTTCCCCTCTAAGAGCTTGCAATACTGAAAAGGTTGTGGATCACCTTTGATAGTGATCTCTCTACCATCGAAGGGAAATTTAAGGCATTGGTGGTAAGTGGAGGGAATGTCTTGAATGAAATAAATCCATGGGCGGCCAAGGAGAATGTTATAAGGGAGGTCAAGATCTAAGACTTGGCAAGGGTTTTCCACTGTAACAGGGCCCACTTGAAGAGGTAAAGTGATCATGCCTTTGGAAACCCTTTTTGCATCATCATAGGCTTTGATTGTGATTTTTCCTGATGGATCAACTAAGTCCTCAAAAAGTCCCAATTGCTTTATTAACTTGTATGTACAAAGATTGAGTTCAGATCCACCGCCTATGAAGATGCGCTTAACCTTGTGTTTCTAGATAAGAGCTTCAATATGCAATGGTTTATTATGATCATCCTCAGAGGGGGAATCATTGGAGGTGAAAATAAGGTGGTGTTGGGTAGCGAGGTTTCTAATGAGGGCTTGGAACTGGGTAGCATTGATGTTGTCAGGGACACGTGATTCAAGGAGAAATTTTTTCAAATTATCAATGTTAACGAGGGAGGTATTGAGGAGCTCTAGGATGGAAATCTGTGCAGGAGTCTTTCCAAGATGATCAAGGAGTTTATATTGGTGGGTGGATGACATGGGGGGAGGATTTAGTGGAGAAGGATCTCCTTGGACAATTAATCTTCAGTGGCCACTGGTTACATTATTGTCATTCTGAGAATGGGACGTGGAAGGTGCAACGCCTTGAACAACTATCTTAGCAGGATTATGCCTGCTTACCGATTGTGAGGGAGGAGGACTACCTTTAAAAGTAACCCTAGGTCTATTTTGGGAAGGGGGAGGGTTAGCTCCCTAGATAGTGATGACGTTGACGTGGTTATTTGCAGGCTCTATACGACCCACCAAGGAGTCAAAGCTAGTTATATGATTACTATAATCATAGTTCACAACATTAGATGATGAGGCCTTTCCTTTTTCATGCTTCGGGAAGGGTTCTTGGTACATCTTGAGTTTATTTTTATTATTACTAAGATTTGTTGTCGCTACCTCAATATCATCCTTATCAATGAGATCTTGGATGTAGTTCTTCCCTTTCATACACTTTCGTGTATCATGCCCATTGATGCGGTGATAGTCACAATACTCATTCTCATTATACCACCTAGATTTGGGTTGGTTAGGGTCAAATGGGTGAGTTATCAGAAAGACAACCGCACCAGCCTGGACAAGCTTTTGGAACACAACCTCAATGGGCTCAGCAAGGGGAGTATACTCTGTTGGAGTTTGATTGTTAGACCTGTGTGGTTACCCCTAGATTGAGACATTGTTGGGGGGCCTTTGAGATTGATTTTGATTGTTTTGATGAATGTTGAATTGATTGTTAGTGGTGTTTGATTTTGGAGGAACGACCATAGTTTGGACCCGCTTTGCGTCAGTGACACCATCATTGAACACGTTCTTGTTTTTAGACCAAAATTTTGGTTTATCATTGTTATAAGAGGAAGTATTCTGATTTGATTTCTGATAATTCTTTAGAGTACCATCCTCTAACAAGAAACGTTCAAGGGCTAAGCCTCTATTAGTCAACATTTGGAAAGATTTTATGCACTGATCTGTCAAGGGTTTTGAAAGTTTGGGTACCAGATTTTTCTGAAATAATTCAATTTTGTGTTCCTCTAGCATATCCCATTGGAATTTATTGATAAGGTGTTTTCACCTTTGCAAGAAGTTGGCGATGGTTTTTCTAGGCCTCTATTTTGTGTTACAAAGGTCCATCATGGAAACATCATTGACGATATTGTAAGCATAGTGGGCCACAAACTTTTTTGCCAACTCCAGAAAGGAGGTAATAGAACCTCGAGGCAGGAACGAGAACCATGCAAGTGCATCTCCAGTGAGACTTTTAGGGAAAAGTCTTTGAAGATACAAATCACTATAGGAGACTTGTTGACACAAGATGTGAAACTCACATACATGGTCTCAGGGGTCCCCCTGACCCTCATACTTTGTGAACTTAGGCATCTCAAACCCTGGTGGGTAACGTGCGACTGATATAGATGGATAATAAGGACAAGGAAAAAATTCTTCAAATGAATAAGGTTTTCCTTTGTTAGTCCCTTCCTTCATGTTTTTGATGATGTTCTTCATGTCCTGAATTTCCTTGATTATATCATGTTGTGGGTCTTGGACATGATGGAATGTGTTTGTCCCGGGTATCTGGTGAGTCATGGATGGCACACCACCACCACTAATATATTGGTAGGATGAAGAAGCGAGAATATGAGATGTGATGGCTGATGTAACATGGACTTGAGAGGTGATGATTGGTCATGACCTGTGGATTGTGGTAGCATGAGAAAGAGAAGTATTGATGAAATTAGTGGTATTGTTGAGGGGAATGGAATATTGGGGAACATAGACATGTGGATGAGTAGAAGAGGATGACATAGAAGCATGTTGGAGAATAGATGTGATCGGGTTGGATAATGGTATAGATGCCAAAAAGGAAGAAGAAGGTTGGATGGAAACCACGGGGATGGATATCGAGGGTGCGATGGATTGGGGATGAATAATAGGAGCAATAATGTGAGTAGGAGCAAATTCTCCCTGTGGTTGTTGATCAAGAATGGATCTATCAAAATCAGGGGGAAGGCGAGCTCCATTTTCAATGAGGGTCTTTAAGAGACCACTAGGATTATTTCAGATGAATTTCTCCATCATTTCTTGATTGTATGAATCCTCTAGGAATGTTCGCACTTCCGGGGAGAGGTCGTCTTGATCAACCATGTTAGGGTCCACTTGTGATTATGGATCTTGAATGGTGGGTTGTAAATTTTGCCCTTATGTGGGATCTTGTGTAGGATCTTGATATAGGACACTAATGTCCAGTATGCCATATTTTTGTTTGGCCATCTTCTTCTTTTAAGATCAAGTTGTGACCATACGAGAATAATCTTAAGGCAGATTTATTAGAAGAATGAACTTGATGAAAGGACTTAGAAAAATTTGGATTTTGATTTGAAGTTTGATTGAACGGTTGATTGAGCCCTTAGAATAGGAAAAAGATTGATTAAGATTGCACCTTAATCCTTGGGTGAGGATTTTAAGGGGGGGATGTTGATGATAAAAACCACAAACAAGGTGATGACCAAGTTGGGTGAAATTTAGACCTTAGGGTAATGATCAAAGTCTCTTTCTACTAAGGATTGACTAATGATCCTAAGCAAAATAAAGACATAGGATTGAGGGTCTTGATTGACCCAAAAGATGAGGCAAAGGTCCTCAGGGGAGATTATTTCCCAAGCACAAAATATAAATGATTAATTGATTAAGGATGAGGTCTAAATAAACTTCACAAGGTATAAAACCTTAGGGCGAGGTTGATTTGATTTGGATGATTGATTGATCTGATTAAGGATTGATTGTTTGATGTGCTAAGTCCTTAGAAAAAGTGGATGATGAAAAGTCAAAGGGGAATGATAGTGATGACTAGAAGAAGGTGATGATTAGATTATTCTTGGGATGGAAATGACTCAATAAGTGATAGGTTCGGATGAAAAATTGTATGAAGGGATGCGACCACCGTGATTTTGATGATAGTTGGTATTGAAAGACAATTATGATCCTTGGTGTAGGGTACAAACTCTTAGTTCATCACTAAAATCAAACTCATTTGTATGACCATGAGTATAATCATGATATCGGTGCAAGAAGGTCCTATGTTTGAGAAAGAGTTCGCGGTTGGTGTACCAAAACTTTCGATGTCTAATGAGTTGGGTTTGGGTGAGTTTCTTCTTCTTGATTGGATGGTGGATAGACTTCTTGGGATGATTGTACAACTTAGGCTTTTAGAACATTAGGTGGAAAGTGAGGTGGACTAGGTTTGGACCTTGTTTATGCGAGTGTAAGAATTTGAACTTTGGAATGTTTGTCAAATGTGAAAAGTGGGGAGGTTGTTTGTCAATCTACTCTTGGAAAGAAAACATCAAGCATAGCAAACACATTGTCCAAGTGTAACACTCAATGACGAGTGTGCAAGTGATGTGGGGCCTATATTAGCCCAAATTGATTTTACGGGTATAGCACAAATGAAGACACTTGAAGACAACACAACTTAGGCTGGAAAGTAGAAACCACTTGATAGGACCCTCACATAAGCAATACCTCACTCAGGTGGACAAATAGAAGTTTTGGTAGCACTGGCTCCCCTCCATGACACTCACTTCTTGGGCATACCAAATTTTCTTACCCCAAAGATCTAAGGATCTATTATATGGGAAATTTATGTCTCATCCTGAGCAAATACATGATGAGTAACTTTGGGGTACGATCTGTATCCCCTACACTATCAAATGTAGGATTTTGCCTACTAAAACTGGTGTCTAGTGTAGTTTTTTAGGGATTACCAATCCAATGACGGATTCTCAAAGAAAGCCACTTAAGGCTCTAACAGAGCTTATCAGTGTAGGGAAGGCCCCCACATACATCAAATTCATCCAGCACTCCAACCACTCAACCAACTTATTTATATAGTGGCTCGAAAAACCCACTGGAGATCATGTTGGGAGAGTAGATATCCCTGATATGTCCCAATTCAATATACCCTTGTGGGGTGATGAAATCACCAATCAAGAAATACCCCTCAACTACTAAAATAAAAAGAGAGTTTCATTGATCACTCGTTCGCTTACACCCAAGATCCATGAAGGTGAGGGGAGAGGATACTACAGTGCAACGGTAGGTCCACTTGACATAAAATGTGCAAGTGCACAAGACACAAAAGACAATGATTTATTTTATTCCCACATGAATAATATTTTCTATCTAGAAAGCACAAAATGAAGCTAAACTAGTGGGAAAAATGAGCCTTGGACATGCGTGTTGCAAAAAAACAGAGTTAGTAGTTTAATTTTTGACCTTAGATAATCGAAAAAGTGCTTGCAAAACTGAAAAGTTGGTTAATAACCAAAACTCCTAAGGATACAATGCAGACAGACGCACTGTAGTGCTTGCACAAGCGCTGAAGTAAGTCCATGGTCCTAAAATAGAGAATAGCAGGAAAAATTGAAATTTTAAAATTTTTTATTTTTTTTGAATAACTTATACCCGAGCAGACGTGCTGAGGTTAGAATGCAAGCGCCAAAAGACAAAAACCTGACACTAATAGTTAAGTAAATTTTTAAATTTTGAAATTTAAAAATTGGTAGGCTTTTGGGTTCAGTGCAGGCACTGAACCAGAGCGCAGACACTGATTTTCCTGCGCAGGCGCTAATTTGCTTGTAAGCTTGAAAATGCTAACTAATTGCTTAAATTGACCATAATAGAATAAAAAAGCCTATTTTACTATTGTTTTTTGATTCTTTTAGGTATTTTTTAATTTTTGTGATTTTTTAGTTAATAGAAAGCAAAAAAAAAACTTAAAATCTAGCTCTAGAAATAAGTCTCAAAAGACACTATGACACACATGTTGATGTAGGGGCGGTCTCACTGATCTGCAGAACCTGCAAAAATGGCGGTTAAAGTTTCAAATTTAAAAAATGGACGCACTGAAGTAGCGGGGTGGATGCACTAAAGTGCAAGCAGACGTGTTGAAGCGACAACCTATGAGCTAAAAACACTAAAATTCACAAAAAGGGTTAGAAAACAGGATGTGGGTCTTACCGGGCATGCCAAAATGAAGCAAGGGAAAATTAAAGTGAGGGTTAATGGTTAGTTTTGTAGACACCTAAAATTAATATTTAATTAATTTAAGCCCATCAACATAATTAATTGACTTAATTGTGTTATCCTTATTCTTCTCAGTGTTAACTAAATCTAATTTAATTAATCCTGTCACTATAGTCCAATAATTAATTTATCAAATAAATTAATTATTCCCCTATTCTTCTAAGGTCCCTCCAATTATTATTTCCTCTAAACCCACTCAATTAATTAATTTTAATTAATTAACCTATTCATGTGATTCCTACAAACCACTTTTTCTAATCCCACTCAACCTAATTAATCCTTCTAAAATCTCTCATAATCATGCTTATCATTATCCTTCAATTTTATATTCCCACTCATGTCACATCAACATTGAGTCTCTCAAAGAAATTCAAATTTCTTTGAATCCCTAAATGTGTCCTTATTTTGGAATTTTTAATTCTTCATTTTGAAATTCAAATTTCTCCCCCGTTTCCCCAAGGAATTTTATATTCTTGTTTATTTTCCCAATGCACCCTTGATCCATGCCTTCTATCTCAAATCAATCTCAATCCTTCATGAGAAAATCAATCTTGTCCCTTTGTTGGCCTCCTCCAATCTATAAGTTAGATGATCATTTCCTCACAATGGATCCACTTCTTCTCATAGCATCCTCATGCCACTCTTTTCTCCTCTCTCTTCTTCCTTCAGTCTTCCAATTCAAATCCATCCAAATTCCATCCAAAATACTATCAAAATCCTCTCAAATCCAACCTATCTTGTTGAGCACTTGGAGAGCATTCCACACACCCATCAAGGATCAATCCACTCAAGTGAGGAAGTGGCACATTCTTCACTTCACCGAAGGTCCAATCCGAAGGAGAAGGCAAGATATTAGCAAGGTATAAATGGTCATTTTATGTGTTTTATGTGTTTGAATGCTTTATTTGAATACTAACCATCTCATCCTACCTTGCTACATTTTTCCCCTCTTCATTCTAGCATGCCCGATGGGACCCACGTCCCTAGAATATAATCCTTTTTGCAAGTTTTTGTGAGTTTTTACTCGCAGGTGTCGCAATAGCGCAAGCGACTGCAGAACAACGTGACCGCGACAGGATATGCGTGAGCGTTGCCTACTTTGGTGTGTGCACACACGCTTCAATGCGTGGGATAACAACTTGAAATATTTGACCCGCCCTTTTGCAGGTCTGCAAAATAGCGCAAACACCGTAGGAACAACATGTCTGCTTCCAGCTTCATCCTACTCCTTCTTCTCTCTTCTATTCTCCCATCTTCCATTTTTATTTTGGAATTAATACTTGAAAAATTAAAAAAAAATTAGTTAGTTTTTTGCATCTAACTATCTTTTTTATTTCGGATTTGTCGCTTTAGCACGGGCGCTCCGACAGAAATCCTGCCTATTTTTGAAATTTCAAAATTTTGGTTGTGCTAACCTTCTTCAGTGCGAGCGCACATGTTTTAGTATGACCGCCATCAAAACAACGCGTCTGCAAGAAGGTATATTTTGCATTTATTTCAAATTATCGTTTCTCTAACCTGCTTCAGTGCGACTGCCATCAAAATAGTGCGTCCGCCTCAGGTATATTCTGTTTTTTTAAATTTAGCATTTTTCTGCATTTTTTTGTTTTTCCTCTTCTTAGACCCCCCTATAGCACATACGCAAGCGAGTGATTGCAAAACAACACGAGCGTTGTTTTTGTAGAATTTTTTCTACTAATCAAACTTTTGAGTTTTACAGGTCCTGCTCGAGCAGTCAAAGACATAAACAAAACTACTAATACAATTTTCTGCAGGTTGCTTAAGGAAATCCAACTAAATATTGTGTTTTCTTAATCTTTTTATTCTAGGCACCTAGATTTAATTAGGGGTAAAAGAACTCTTGCTTTTTTGTGTTTGAGGAAAGTGTAGAGGTAGGAGAGTATTCTCTTGTCTACATAGACAATAAAAAATCCCGACCCTCGAACCTTTTCTTGCTTGCTTGCACATTTTACCCTTAGTGGGCCTACCCTCCTAATTTACTTAGGCATTGGTGAGAGGGGAACAACCCAAGTGAGTACAACTAGACCTAGGCATTCCGACTCACTATAATAAATAGGCCTCTTGAGATGAAAGTTTCAGAGGATGAAGCTCTTTGAGAGTTCACTCTCATATTGAGCATTTTGTAGGGCCCCTTGAGGTCTCAATCATGCTTGTGTGACTACATATTTCTTTGTACTTTGTAGGGCTATAGGCCTCAATTGCGCTTGCACGACTACAAGGAGTAGTCTTTGAATGAAAATCCATACTAAAAACTCTAGGAATAGAAGCCACCTAGTTCACCTCCGAAAGGTGGATAATCTTTGTGCAAGGGAGATAGTAACTCCCCCAAGAAACTTGCCATATTGTGCCCCGTTTAGAATTTGGAGTTGGCTAATACGATGTTGGGAATCCATTGCATGAGACCCAACATCTGTATTCTGATTAGCTTTTGGGTTTGTACCTGAGTCAACAAACGAAGGTTTTCCTCCTCATCCAACTTCTTAGGATAGCATGTTGTGTTTGGATTCTCTATGTGCGTCAGTGGCCAATGTGTATTCATTACTTGATATCTGTTGCCAAGTCAATCATTCCTCCAACCAATCAATCCTCCTTTCCAAATTTTATTTGGTCATCATCAAATCTTTAATCCATTTCTATCTATCCAAGAAATTCTCCAATCCCCAATCCAAATTCATCTATTCAAACAATCATCCTTCCTCAACCAATATTTTTGTCCAAATCATTCATCCGAATTTGGGTAGGCTTACCCTTTCCTCTTCCTATTATCTATCCATTCTTCCATAATCATTCTCCCTCTAATCCAATCAAATCAATCCATCTTTCTAATCCGGTTATCCAATCCTTCATCAATTAATCATCTAATCCTTTAATCCAATCAAATCCAATTCATCATCAATCCTCATCTAAGTCCTAATCTAAAGGATAAGGTGTAATCCCAATCCAACTCAAATCCAATCAAATCAAGTCCTAATCCAAGGACCAATTGAATCCAATCAAGTCCTAATCCAAGGACCAACCCAATCAAATCAAGTCCACTCCAAATCTAATCCAATCATCATTCGAAGCCAAGTCCTAATCCTCATATCCATCCAATTCCAATCTAATCCCTCATTCTCAACATGCCTACCCATAATTTCAAAGATTGGTATGAGAAGATGCTCATGGAAGTTCACGAACCACCTCAACCTTCCTACCAAGTCAATCCCATAATCTCTCATCCACCTATTATACCTTCATCCATCCCACCCCAACACATTGCACCTAATCCCAATCCGTATCATATCTCTTATCCTTCCTCTACCTTTGACAAGGTAAATCCATCTTATTCCCCATCTCCATATTATCCCTCATCCACATACCCCTCTAATCCAATAGGTATACCTTCATCTACCCTCCCATATGCATCCCAATCCCCATCCTTTTACAATACATTCATTACCTCTACTCCCCATCCAAATCCTTTACTCCATAGTTCTCCAAGCATTAATCTTAATTCCCAAAACCATTATCCTAATCTTCCATCCAATCCTCATCCCCCATCTATTCCCAATTCTCCATATAATCCTAGTCCTCCAAAATCTATGTTATCCACGTCCTTCAAATCCATCATCCATAAACTTATCCAAGACATGCTAGCAAAGGAGACAAAATCCCCACCACAAAACAAAGTTGCTAAGTATCCTCAAGTCCTCCATCCACCCCAATCACCTCCACCTCAAAAAAATCTCAATACCTCACACTTCATGATACCCCCATTCCTCCATCTACTCATATCTAAGCTTCCATATCCTCCTCCATCGCACAATCCCCACAACTCCAAACATATCAACAACTTGTTCCAAAGCATGCTAGCATAGAATCCTCTCCATCTCATGATGAATTTCCCTCCACTCCACCTAATGATATCATCCGCTCCACTCCCTCTCATGATCATATAATTCCTACATCCAATCCTCTCCCACCATCACATGATCCTCTTCCATCTCATGATCCAATCACTCCTCCCACTCCATCTCACGATACCCTCCCTAGTCAAGATCAAAGTATCCCTCCATCTCCATGTCATCATTCCAATCCACCCAAAGATCCTAATCTTCCTTCTATATCTCTTATTCCTCCTAAATCCAAAATCCCTTCATATAAATCAAAATCCCACCCTCCCCTATCTTCCACATCCATTTTGAGACGCTATGTTCCAAAGTTAAACCCTTCATTCCTTCCATCCATTTTGAGCCCCTATATTCCAATTCTCAAGCCTCCATCCCTTCCATCCATATTGGGTCCTTACGTCCCTCCATACATCACCCCATCACCTCAAATAATCCATAAGAAAGATCAACAAAGGAACACATCATTGAATTCCTCCCAACACTCTCCTTCCATCATCCCACCATCCATAAAATCCTCAAGTCATTCATCCTCATTCACCCATCCCATTTCTATTGGAAGCAATTTGGATGCCCAATCTAAAAAGCATAAAGCTTAAAATCCACAAAAATCAAAGGATCGACATGTCACCTCAAAATGACATGTTCAAAAGAAAAATATGATCCAAAGGAAAGAAAAATAAAAAAGGTCGCAAAGGCCCCAAAAGAAAAAAGAAAAAACTGCATGGATTCCTAAGCTACTTCTAGAAGCAAAACAATCAAAATTGGCATCCTCCAAAATCTCCATCCATTCACAAGTCCTCAAATCCTCCATCTAACACTCCCCCATCTTCAAAATCCATTTTGGGTAATTATGTCCCAAAATCCACCATCCCAACCCCATCATCTCCTTCTTCTATTTTAGGTCCTCATTTCCTAAAGGACACACTTTATCCTCCATCTAATTCAAAACACTCTCCTCCACTACTCCACCCTTCAAGGTGTATGCCAATGTTGATCTTCCACAAATTCTTCAAAACCCCATCCATTATCCACCATCCCTTTTTCACAACCCCATTCCATTATTCCAATCGTTTGCAAATTCTCATCTTCCATCCCCTATCCATTTCATCTCCCCAATTGTTACCAACATCTGTGAGCATACCTCTAGCTCAAAGAAATAATAAGGGATACCATCCATGGAGCTATATGCTTGAGTCCTCCCTTCCTCCTTCATGCATCCACTATCCACTCATCCTCATCCTCATCCATCAAAACTATTCCAAAAAATAAAAATAAAATAAAATAAAAATCAGAAAAATTAAAGAAAAATCATTTCATCCAATGGTGAAAACCACTTGTTGTGGCACCTTGGGTAAGTACCATGATGGAAACTTGGCAAACAAGCATAGTGTGTAATCCCCTCATCCTCTTGCACTCTACACTTGGGGGCAAGGTTCATCCATGCAATCAACCCATCCACATTGCTTATCTTCTATATGCATCCTATCTAAGTCCATCCTCCTTTCCTATATTTGATCTTGACTATCCTATCCATATCCTCCATCTCATATCCCTCATCCTATCAAAATGAATCCTCCATTCTTATCTTCGGTCTAGATCATACAGGGGCAAAATAATGTTTATGCATGCATGCTTTGGAGCATACATGCCTTAATCCTCTACCATCCATATCCATTACACATTATCCTTCCATCTCATACATTATTATCCACCATATTTCCTATCCTTCATTCCACTACCCTTAGTGGGGAATTTTCCTCCTTTACAACATAGTCCCTGGGTCTCCATCATCCTACCCTCCATCCTTTATTCCTCCATATCCCATCCATATCTATCCACTTGATCAATCTGTCTCACATCCAAACAATATCTCCCTCCCTCCATCCATCCTTTTACTGATCCTTGGTTCTCCCTTATCATTGCTTCTAGTCAATCTAATCCTATCCACTAATCCTCCTCATTTTATCCAATTTCTAATCCAATCCTATCTTATCCAATCATATTCTCCATCTCTTCCAATTCAATCAGTTATCCCATCCTCAATCCAATCCTACTCAATCATCTATCACCTTTTTCATCCTATCTAATAATCTATTCTTCTTCCATCCTATCCAATCCATCAAACTAAGCTTTTCCGTCTACTTGAGCTTACACTGATTTGTACCTAATCCAAGCACCCATCCATCCCTTTGTAATCAAATCCAAGTGGCAATCCTCTCATCTACAAACCTTGCACATCCAGCTTGTCTTTTGTCATCCATCAATCTATTCACACCTTGCCCATTAGGATGAATCCTTCCCATGTCTAGCAGTTCATCCAAATCCATCACTCACCCATCAGGATGAATCCTTCCCATGTCTGGAAGTTCATCCAAATCCACCACCTGCCCATCGGGATGCATCCTTCCCTAGTCTGGCAGTTTACTCAAATCCATATCTTTCTCTTGGCAAGAGATGTCAGTTGGTCATGTGCACGTTGTTTGCATGCTTGATCTTTTCTCTTTAAATTTCATCTTGTGTCCCAGGACTATACTTGTTCAGGACTACCTTGATCATCCTATATCTTGGTATGTCTTGGTTGGTGTATAATGGGGCATAGTTTTCATGGCATGGTGTGTTTGAAGGTTTTTCCTTGTACGATCCGACAACCCTGCATTAGTGTTTATCAACACTTGCATGATTGTGTGCAAGGTATACCTGTTTGACTGAGCGTCAGTCCATGCCTCGAATCTTCATATCATCATGGTTCTTATAATCAGTGGTGTAGACTATCCATGGCAATATCAAACCTAGGTTTTCTCTCTATTTTTGCTCAACAAGAAATCTAATCCATTTATCATTTCGTTGTCTCATTTCATTCACAAGACTCCAATCCATTTATTTATTCCTTCTTTCAACATCTTCATCCTTTCATCACATAGTGTTCTAATCTATTTTGAGAGCACACCCATGTTCTTCAAACCCACATGTCCTCTTGAGGGGGTATACAACTATTTCCTCGTCATCCTTCCTCCTTGTCATTCTTCCTCATCTTATGACTAGAGCATCATGATACTAGTCCTTATCCTTTTCTTCCACTATGTTTTTTTCTTCTTTGATATAACATCATTTCACGACGCTATATCAAAGAGGGGCAAAATGTAGACACCTAAAATTAATATTTAATTAGTTTAAGCCCGTCAACATAATTAATTGACTTAATTGTGTTATCCTTATTCTTCTCAGTGTTAATTAAATCTAATTTAATTAATCCTGTCACTATAGTCCAACAATTAATTTATCAAATAAATTTACTATTCCCCTATTCTTGGAAAGTCTCTCCTATAATTATTTCCTCTAAACCCACCCAGTTAATTAATTAACCTATTTATGTGATTCCTACAAACCACTTTTCCTAATCCCACTCAACCTAATTAATCCTTCTAGAATCTCTCATAATCATGCTTATCATTACCCTTCAATTTTATATTCCCACTCATGTCACATCAACATTAAGTCTCTCAAAGAAATTCAAATTTCTTTGAATCCCTCAATGCATCCTTATTTTGGAATTTTTAATTCTTCATTTTGAAATTCAAATTTCTCCCCCCTTTCCCCAAGGAATTTTATATTCCTTTTTATTTTCCCAAGGCACCCTTGATCCATGCCTTCTATATCAAATCAATCTCAGCCCTTCATGAGCAAATCAATCTTGGCCCTTTGTTGGCCTCCTCCAATCTATAAGTTAGATGATAATTTCCTCACAATGGATCCACTTCTTCTCATAGCATCCTCATGCTGCTCTTTTCTCCTCTCTCTTCTTCCTTCAATCTTCCAATTCAAATCCATCCAAAATCCTATCAAATCCAACCTATCTTGTTGAGAACTTGGAGATCAATCCACACACCAATCAAGGATCAATCCACTCAAGTGAGGAAGGGACACACTCTTCACTTCACCAAAGGTCCAATCTGAAGGAGAAGGCAAGATATTAGCAAGGTATAAATGGTCATTTTATGTGTTTTATGTGTTTGAATGCTTTATTTGAATACTAACCATCTCATCCTACCTTGCTACATTTTCCCCTCTTCAAGTTTAATCCATAAAACATTCAAATACATAAAAAACAAGATAAAATTTTGTTATACCTTCACAAACCTTCACTTGGTCCTCAAATTTAGCCTTTGACGAAGTGGGATGTGCCCAAATACTCCACTTGGTTAGATTGGCTCCAAGATTGGATGTGGGTTGCTCTCCAAGATACACACCAAGGATAAATGAGATGGAATGATGGATGCTTGAGTGATAGATATGGATTCTAGGTGGGGATTTAACTATAGTGAGGATGATTTTTTGATGGATTTATAGAGCTATGTGGACAACATGAAATTAATTGACTTGGAGATGGAAAATGAAGGGGAGGAGACCCTAATTTATAGAGTTGAGGGAGGATGAATTGGCGGTTGAGATTGAAGATGAATCAAGGGTGGAGATTGAAGGAAAGAGGAGCACATGGATTGAGAGGACATGAGGTGACAAGTGTGGAGACTAAAAGATTTTCCATAAAGGCATTTCTTGTCTCCACACTCCACAATGTACATGGGGAAGAGATCCCCAAGTACATAGGGAAGAAAAAAAGGAATTAAAAATTCCTTGGGGATTGAAGACGGAATTAAAAATTCCTAAAATATTGGATGCATGGGGGGATGAGACAAGAAAAGGAATTTAAAATTCCTTGGGAAGGTGAAAGACATGAGAGAATGTGAGATTTTGAAATCCTTGAAATGACCCAATTGGGTGCATTTAAGGTGGAAGGTGAGGAGGGGACAGGTGGATTTAGCTTTTTATGACTATGAGTTGACTTGGTGGCTAATCATGGGGATTAGCCACTAGCAAATGATTAAGAAGGAGGATTAGGTGAGATAATGAGGGATTAGAAGACAAGTGGGATTTGTAAGAAGATTTGACAAGAGGAGAGAGAACTAGTGAGGGAATTTAAAATTGAAGAATAATGTTAAGCATGATTATGAGAGATTCTAGAAGAATTAATTAGGCTAATAAGAGTTTAGAGAAAGTGATTTGTAGGAACCCCTTGATTTAGCTAATTAATTTAGATTAATTAACTAAGGGGATTTTAGAAGAAATAAATAATTAGATAAATTTAGAAGAATAGGGATTGATTGATTTATTAAATAAATCAATTATGTGGATTATAGTGACATGATTAAATTAAATTAATGCTGAGAAGAATAAAGACACACATAATTAAATAAATTAATTATGTAGAAAGGATAAAATTAATTAAATGTTTTATTTAATTAATTTTGGACGTTTACAATATGCATATATGTATATATATGTATGTGTATATATATGTACATACATATGTATGTATATTCATGTATGTGTGTATATGTATATGTATATGCACACACACACACACATACATATATACATATACATATACATATACATACATACATACATACATACATACATATATATGTATATGTATATATGTATATATGTATGTGTGTATATATATACACACATATACATACACACACACATATACATATATATGCATATACATATACATACATACATACATACATACATACATACATACATACATATACATATACATATACATATACATATACATATACATATACATATACATACACACACACATATGTATATATATGTATGTATGTAGATATAAATAGATATACATATACATATACATATACATATACATATACCAAACATTTACTATAATATTAAGTTGTTTATCAACTTAATATTTGTTACACATAATTAAACATGTGAACACTAATACATTTTCCAACAAAGTTGTGATGACTTGTTGCAAGAGAACATGTAGTAATTTTTTATTATATTTTTGGATCGTTGTGATTGCTATTTGTTAGTACATGGTTTAATTATGAGCCACATCTTGGTATGAGTGTTGATTGGTAGACTTGACCGGTATGATTTTATCTATCTTTATAATTAACATTGTCCATGTAGTGGGAGTTATTAGATATATATGTTCTTTGTTGATAGGTATTATATATAGAACTTGTGATTATGGTTTATAGGTTGTATATGTTGTTGGTATGAGATCTATTGATGTTTGGATACAAATGATATAATGTATTAGTATTGTTGTGGTTGTTACTTATAGTCATGTGATATTTTCTATTTTGATAGTATCTTGGAGCTTTTGTTGTTATTTTAATGTGATGCTTGTGCTATTTGTACTAGTGCAATTGTAACATGCCAATTGTTCTACCATTTAAAATTTCTAATTATTTAACCCACGAGTGAAAGGAATATATTTCCTACAAATAAAGTAATAATTTTTTCTTTTCAAATTCATAAACAAGATGCACATTTGAAATAAATCCCTTTCAATTTTTCCATTGCATCAAAATTCATATACAATATCGTATTCATAAACATATGAAAGCATTTACATTTTCATTCTTAAATATCCTTTTACTTTGGGAATGTTTCAGTATATACATAGCTTCTACGAGCTTAATGAAACATAAGAGAAACAAATGGTCTAGATGTCCTTGCTGGCATACATCCTTAAATTTTGACTGACAACTACATGAGGAAGAGCATCACTCATGCACTTTTCCACCCAATCAAGAATTTATAGTCCCTCATGCCTCTTCTAATTAAAGTGGACCAACCCTTCAATGAAGAGATTGGTTTGACGACCTTAAAATAATAGCCTTGTGAGAATAGTGTTGTGTCCTACATATTGAGAGCTACCATACATTGTCTACAACCTAGATGTCTGATGTTCCTTGTCTAGTATGTAAACCTGGATCACAATGAACTAACAGTGTAGATAGTGGCAACCTACACTACTTTGGACAAAGAATTCATCACCTTGTACTTCGAGTGTGAGTCATATGTACACCACTTCATTGCTCAATTTGGTATACTATCCATTTATTCTATTCCCCATATCATTCCTGTAAAGTTAATAATAGGATGAATAAATAGGTTATTCCCTTCCATGGATTGATCTAACCCCAAGATTAACCAAATCAATCATTTGTACATACTAAGGATACACACCATTGTACAATTCTAACTAAGATATTGTATAAATATAAATAAATCCAATCATAAATATTAATAACAGTTT